>NW_020897727.1:5352009-5429395 GCF_003984885.1 Neopelma chrysocephalum
CTACTGGAAACCGAAGTGTGTCCTGCCTGTTTTATTTACTCTTTATTAGTCTAATGAGGCTGTTTCCTGGGAGTTTAATTACCATAATAGAGACAATTCCTTTCTTAACCCTCTTTACAGCCTGGAAGAGAAAGAGCCTCTGACAGAGGAACGTGGAACACACGAGCCGCCCGCAGCAACGCCCGTGTTTGGATCAGCCCCAGCACAGCCCCAACACCTCGGACACGTGGCCACAAACCCCCCCCGGGGGGTCCCAGCCGTGGGGGGGTCCCTGCAGGGCTCCACTGCCCACCCTTGCCCACCGCCCCATGAACTGCCGGGTGGGAACACAGAGCTCTGCCACGGAAAAATTAAGAGCACATGATTAATGCTACATAAAATGTGTGGGTTCCCAGCCCTTTGAAATTGTACCTCTTCATCATTTCCATTTACAGTTTACTAATGAAATTAGATATGGTAAAGGGTTCCTTTCTTTTTTTTTCCCCTTAAATTGACTGTACATTTTTTTAGAGTTAAATCAACATATTTTCCATTCCATATTCAGCAAGAAATCAGAAAATTAAATGTGGGGGTTTTTTCTGGTGCTGCTAAGAGATATTTCCCCGGCGTTGCCATAATACATACAATGATTTACTGTATTAAACTTACACGTCTGTTACTCTGCACAACAGATACAACAGATCTGACTAGAACAAGGTAAAGAGGCAGCAAGGATGAAAAGCACCAGATCTAAGAGGAGAAAACCCAGGCTCTGAAAGCCACAGCAGAGCTGCGCTCACCCAACCACAAAGCTCTCCCAGCCCACTTCATCCGTTCCTACACGATCCAGACAACACCCTGCAAAAGCAATTGCTAAACCCAGAATAAACTCGTGCCAGAGTCCAAAATCCAAAACAACACAAACTCCTTAACTAATTTTCTTCTAATCCAGCCTCAGTGCCCCCCCTCCGGGGAGGGATAAGGCACCAAGTTCGTTAGAAGTCCTGTTTCCTGGGCACCAGGGTATTGATGACCCAAAGCCATTAAATCATCACTGTGAGGCCAGAGACAATGGTCATGTTGGTGTGACACAACCACTGTGTCCAGGTGTGTTACACACACACACACTGTGCCCATGTGTGTTACATGTGCACTGTCCATGTGAATTAACACATGCTCTGTGCCCAGGTCTGTCACACACCCCCCCATGCCCAGGTGTGTTACACACTCCTTGTGCCCACTGGAGCCCCAGCTCACCCCCTTCCAGGAGCAGCTCTCCAGCACTGCTGGCCTCTGGGACCACTCCCTGAGCATCGTCCAGGGACCATCAGGAGGGAATTCTCCACTTCAGATCCCACTCTTTAAAAATGCAGGTTTTTGTGTTTACACAGCTGACACCTTAACTAACATTGGAACTGTAAAATGCAGGTGAAATGAAATAACTAAAGGCATTTCCCCGAGGTTCTGATCACAGAGTTGCCCCCGGAGCAAAGGGATTTGGGAACCTCCTGTTCCTATGCCACATGTTTAGATGAACGCTCTGTTCTGTGGAGCAGTGTGAAGATTCGGGCTTGGCAGCAAGAAACTGCACTCTCACTAAAATTCATCCATGGACATCCCCTTTGAACGCTTCCCGGATGGTTATTTTCACTAACATTGTGTTTATTAGCAGAACAGAGGGAGGACTGTAAAGCAGGAGCACGGGCGAGTTTGATTTCCAGGCAGTGATGAATGGCGGGGGAGGCCAGGTCACCCGGCTGCAACATCAAAGGGGCGACTGAACCAGCAGCACACTTGAAGTTAGTTAAAATGCCATCACCATTTTCTGCGTTTTGCTTTTTTCTTACATTTAAAGAAATTATATTGCCTAGTTCTGGCCTCAGCCATTATTTCCCAGGCTCTGATGATACCCAGGACTCCATAAAGGCATTACCTGCTGGCACACCAAGGACCAGCCACCCGTTTGAATCGTGATACAACACGCTCCTGCCCTCCCCGTGTCATTGAAAGACCTGCAACACTGCATTTTGTGTGACTTGCCACGGGCCTGCCCCATCCTAAGGCACCAGGATTAAACTACCAAGGAATTCCTGTGGGTCTGGGTCCTTTTAGGCTAAAACTGGCCAGGTTCTTTCAGAGCTCTGCAGGGCCAGCCTTGCCCTTGCCCCTCTTTTCTGTCAACAGGGAGTAAGGAAACAGATGCTCTTGGGGTGGCACATGGCAAGAGGGGCGAGTTCTAAAGCCTTGGAGCTGAACCAGATACAGATTGAGGAAATAAAATTGTGCACTAAGTGCAAACTTACAGTTACCAAAGGCAAATGCAGACTCAAACTAACTCATAAGAGCCAGACTGTTTTGGGTTGGAAAGGACCTTAAAGATCAGGAGGGTTCCAACCCCCCTGCCATGGGCAGGGACACCTTCCACTAGACCAGGTTGCTCCAAGCCCCATCCAACCTGGCCTTGGACACTTCTAGGGATGGGGCAGCCACAGCTTCTCTGGGCAACCTGTGCCAGGGCCTCACCACCCTCACAGGGAAGGATTTCTCCCCAGTATCCCATCTAACCCTGCCCTATCGATATGTGCATTCAATATAGTTATTCAGTAATTAATACAGGTATGGAATGAACCAGATCCTCAACCAAGCCTTAGTATACGCAGACAGAAAATAGCAGAACCTGTGGTAAGTCACACACACCTACCAGCAGCCGCTCCTGCGGGCCGGGCCCGCCGCCGGCTCCTCAATCAGCAACCGTTCAGCATGGCTTGGGCTGCTCCCGCGTTGTCCTTCCAGGAGGAATTCGCCTTACCTGGAGAAACGGACCCATCCCTGACGCGCCCATCCCGTCTTTCATTACTTTCAGGCAGGGAATGTCGGTGGTGCTTGTACCTAACGGGGTCACGGCGGGGCCGCGCTCCCTCAGCGCCGAACCCGCTCCGGCACCGGCCGGTTCGGGCCGCCCGGAGCCTGCGCGCGACCCCCCCAGCCCTGCGCGTGCCCGTGCGCGGGGGCACCAGGGGGCACCAGGGGGCAACCTCGGCCCGGGAAGCGGCGGGGCCGGGCCGGGGCACACCCGGGGCACACCCGGCTGGAGGGACGCGACACAAATCAAAGCACAACAAACAGCCGCCCGGCCCGTGCCGGGCCTGCGGAGGGAGCGCAGCATGGCCCCGGGCTGTAACTGTGCCCACGGCCCGGCTGAGCCCGGGCACGGCTGGCCTGGGGGCTGCAGGGACACGTGAGACCCACGTGTGACACCGCCCAGAACGAGGGCAGCGGGCCCCTGAGCAGAGGGGCAGGGCGGGAAGAAGCTCGACTCTCTCCCCAGTAAATTCTACCTACTTTTCACACAGAGAAAGAAAGAAACAAGTTTTTAAAAACTCAGCCTCCCCTAAAATTGCTTTGGGTGTCACAGAATCCCAGAGTGGTTTGGGTGGGAAGGGCCCTCAAAGAGCATCTCATTCCACCCCCTGCCATGGGCAAGGGACACCTTCCACTAGACCAGGTTGCTCCAAGCCCTATTCAGCCTGGCCTGGAACACTTCCAGGGATGAGGCAGCCACAGCTTCTCTGGGCAACCTGTGCCAGGGCCTCACCACCCTCAGAAGGAAGAATTCCTTCCCAATATCCCATCTAACCCTGCCCTCTGGCAGTGGGAAGCCATTCCCCCTTGTCCTGGCACTCCAGGCCTTGTCCAAAGTCCCTCTCCAGCTCTGTTGGAGCCCTTTTAGGCACTGGAAGGGGCTCTAAGGTCTCCCCAGAGCCCCTCCCAAAACCAGGCTAGGTTCCCCCCAAGCACTCCACTCCACAGCAGGTTTCGGAGCACGGCAGGTACAACATGGGGATGTTGACTCCCAGTGGATCACAAGCTTCCACAGATCACACAGAGAACACACCAAGTCTAGAAGACGCACCCAGGCCATGGCGTGATGCTGAGCAGGACATTCCTGCGCGTCAGGCTTTCCTAAATTGTCTCTGGGTAAACAACCTAAAATTGGCCTCTCCACTCTGACGTACACCAGCCTGTTTCCATGGGCATTTTGCCTGGGCAAAGAACCCAGGCCTTTGTCCCAGATTTTTATCCATGCAATTACATATATTTATCCAGGCTGGTCCAGCCTGACCCAGGATTGCCAGGGCCTGGCCCTGCCTGCGCAGCAGCACCTTCCCCCCTTCTCCTCCCTCTCTGCAGAGACAACAATTCCATTGCCACTGTGTTCATCCAGCATTGTCTTATCAAACAGAGGGGGGAACAATATTGATCCTTTTCTCTGATTTTAAAAAGAGGGTGAGGGGAAAAAAAAAGGAAAAAAAAACAAGAAGGGGGAAGTGGACAAAGAGAGGTGAAATCAAACCCCAGAGCAACAAAGGAGAAAAACCAGGTGGAAGACGGGAATTGTTTTCTGAAGGCGAACTAAGTGGAGAATTGAAACGAGGGAGGCTCCGGGAGAGGACCAGGGGATGAAAGGGAGCAAGGGTAAGAAACACAAGGGCTAGATAAGTCTGAAAATGGCTAGAAAGAACAAGGGAAAGAGGAGACAAGAATGGAAACCTCTGATGTTGGCAGGAAATGTTGTGATTCTAAAGATGAAACAACTTGTGGGGAAAGAAATTGGGAACAAAATCCCCCTGTGTATTTCCTGGGGTGAACTGGAGCAGCAAATGAAGCGTGGCAGGGATGGCTCCCGGACAGGAATGAGGCAGTAACAGCGTCCTCTGAAGGGAACTCGGTGTTAGGAAATTACATCCTTGCACAAGGCCGGGAGCTTCCCAAGCCTGCTCCAGCTGCAGATGTGGCTCAAACCCCCGAGCAGGAGGCCCATTCCCTGTGGCAGGACTATATATTCTATGGCTGTAAGGGTATTGCCATAAAGGGAATAAGGAGAGATGAGGCAGGAGAGATGCTAAAAACTACTAAACTAATTTGAGACAAGTAATAAGGGACATACATGGCGTCCAGGAAGAGAAACCCGACAGCTTTCTTACTTATCTAGGAAATGATTACAGAAATGTTTATGGTGCGTATTTTCACTGTCCCCTGCATGTTGGGGGCTCCAGTTCCTCTGGACAGACGCCAGTGCGTTAGGAAAAAAATGCTGGGGAGAGGGAAGGAATAGATTTACTAGAAAAAACCTGCATTCCTTCCAACCTTTCTGCAGCTTCTTAAAAACATACAAAAAGCCTCCTTCAAGCTGCTCAGTGCCATACCAATTTCCTGTGTAGACCTGGATATTAGTATATGTTTTTCTGTGTCTCCGAAGTTTCCCAAGTTACCTAATGCACGCTCAGCATGGAGCATTTTTAAATGAGTTAGTCTTTATTGAATTATGATTTCCAGCAGTCACTAATAACAAAATTCAAATTGCTCCAGCAGACGAGGATTTGAAGAATGCTGAGAAGAAACTGAGTTTTTAAGAGACTCTAGAAGAGCCACCCACTGCTTGTGTATAGTAACCGTGAGCCTCTCGATGGAATACTTCAAATAGTTAATTAGATTTGCTAAAAAATAATAAAAAATCAGTCATTAGGCATTCCCACTCTGGAGACACTGGATAAAGGCTGCTCCTGGCACACCTACAGCTCCAGCAAATGTGGAGCTAAAAATTATTTTTTTCTTAAATAAGGTTTCAGGTTTTCCTCACACTGCCCCTGCAGTGGGCACCATGCAATTAGCAACACATCTAAAGGGGAAAGAGGAACTTTTATTCCATTAGGACTTCTTTTTTACCTCGGGAATTTCTTCAGGCTGCTAAAGAGGTGTTTTTCAAGCAAGGAATAATAGGG
The DNA here is from genome assembly GCF_003984885.1 of Neopelma chrysocephalum. Classification (NCBI taxonomy): domain Eukaryota; kingdom Metazoa; phylum Chordata; class Aves; order Passeriformes; family Pipridae; genus Neopelma; species Neopelma chrysocephalum. The sequence continues at coordinate 5,357,772 of NW_020897727.1, forward strand.
AGGCTCAGAGCCCATCCACAGCACACGGGGCTGGGAGCTGCAGCTCACCTGCAAACTGAATTTGCTCTATTTTGTTAACCATTTATTTTGTCTTTACTGGCTGTTCAAAGGGAAGTGTGATAATCCCACTGTTCCTCACTCGCTCAGCGGGGAGTTTAATCTAATAAAGCTATTACAGCCGAATGGATTAAAGCAACGTGAAGCATTAGTAATTTGAGGAGCAGTTAAAGAATGTTAACGCTGAGACTCTGCGCGGATTCTTCTCCAAACACGATCCCAGAGATGAAAGCAGAGCTCCTACTCAATATGTCATTTTTCAGGCACAAAATTTAATTCTTTCAGTCTCCTCATCCAGATGTTTATAGCGAGGAGCAAGAGGCTGCCCATTACTGAATAACTGCTGAAACCAGAGGCTGCCCTGAACAGGCAGGCTTTTGCTCACCCCTATTTTGATTAATCCTTCTGTTACAATAATATCTTTTTTAGAAAGAGAGATATGTGACCAAAGGCATCTGGTGTATTAGGATGGCTGCAGTACTAAAAGCTGGGGGACTAATAATGTTCCCTGTCTGACCCCCTTGGTGCAGCAGATGTGGAGCATCGCTGCCAGGAGGGCTGAGAGCCACGGCAGGATGGATGGAGAAGGACTGTGGACCCACAGCATGGTCTGTGAGGTACAGGATGGATGGAGATGGACTGTGGACCCACAGCGTGGTCTGTCAGGTATAGGATGGATGGAGGACCCACGGTGTGGTCTGTCAGGTACGGGATGGATGGAGATGGACTGTGGACCCACAGCGTGGTCTGTCAGGTACGGGATGGATGGCACAGGTGCTCTTAAACATCAGTGACCACATCCCAGCAAACTTGTGTTGTGCCATCCCAGTAACATGTGCAATGGTCTCCTTCAGACACCTGACAGCTGAAATAGAGAGGATGGTGATTATTTTAAAAGCTGGGAAATGAGAGAGTCGATAAACAAGTGTCCCATCCAGCACAACCAAGTGGCGTCAGGTTTGGGAGGTGCTGCCCACAGCCATCCACAAAGACCTGCCCAAGCTCCCACAGCTGTCCTCAGGAACATCACTGATTCAGTAGATCTGTACATTCAAAATTCCTCTTCTGATCTTCTTTACTGACATACTGACATATGCATTGATACACAGCAGCAAGATTATTTCTAGGAAATTCAGGGGAAAGTTAGAAACTGGACTTGAAGCATGAAAGTAGCTGGCAGCTTAACTATGAAAAAATCTATTGCCTCTACATGATGCAAGTTCCTCCACTTAATTCAGTCACTGGTTAATTTGTTTCTTTGTTTAATATGATAGAAACCCCAGGGATCAAATCATTCATAATAAAATTATATTAGTACTTTATTTTTGTCATTTCTGATTGCTCTGAGCAAGCATTATTGAATAGTTTGATCATGGGATACAGAAAGTTACCATTTAATTAATATGAAAGGTGCCTAAATTTTGAATAATATTGAAGAAAAAAGCCTTAGGACATGGCAGGAGACTCGGTGTGTTATTAACTCTCTTGCTGTCAGCTTTGGGTGCACTTCAAGATGTGAGATTTAATCTATAAAGCCTGAAGTTGCTCAGAATGTTGTGGTCAGAACTACGTGGTTCTCACCATTGTATTGACACAATGGAGAAGAAGACAATGGGTGTGGGGTGCAGGTGGGTGCTGGGGGCTGGCTGTGCCCCTCTGGGTTCTTGGGTTTAGGGGTCACTCATCAGTGACCACCAGCTAATCAACTGGAGGAGCTCTGGAACCATGACATTGTTATTGGCAGTTTGAGAATAACTACCAACACTGGTGCCGTGTATTCACACAAAAAGAGTCACACAAAAAATGGGGATAAATATTTCTTTAAATGAAAGTGGCAAAGTCCATCTGCCTGACACTGCAAAACTGTTGGGCATCATAACGGTGCATTTCAGTCAGGCTCTGTGGGACACTCAGAAGTACATGGAAAGCAAACACTTGGGTTAGTAAATCCAGTTTTTTTGAGGTACCTAGTCTGAGATCCACAGGTTGAAATTAGCAAAAAATAAAATGACCAGGGGGTAAACACTGCATCAGAGGATGAAAACTGAAATGATGGTGCTGGATCCAACCAACAGCTACAGACTATACGAACACACAGCACCAGTTCACCACGTGATTCCGACGTTGGCACATCATCTGAATTAAATGGTTTTTAAAAGAAATGTGAAGCCTGAAAATACAAATCTGATAGGTCTGTGATTTAACTGCTGGTTTACAACTCCACTGCTGCTAAACACAGCCCCTGCCCCTCCCAGAGACGACCTGAAGACAGCCCTGGCCTTCCACATGACAGCACATGGTCAGCATGTAAACTATTCCCCAACCTGTGAGCCAGGCTTACCTCCTGCCTCACCTGCAATAGCAATAAATAACAATAATCATAATAAACTACCATAAGGCAAAAAGAAAGTTCAGAAATTAAAAGGGCTCTGGGAGCTCCCCAAGCAAAAAAAAACTTGTATGAAAGCAGGAACAAAACCTGCTCTATAAAACCTTTAACCAGAGTGTTTCACAGCATCCCTAGATCTGTGCCCACCTTTTAGCACTCCAATAGTTGGAAGCTTTATGTGACACCCTGGCCAAGTCATCCTTGGCACAAGGTCAGTTTATGTATGCTCTTTAATATGGTTGGTAGAAAAGATAAAAGTTAATTAGCACAGGAGAGGGTAGTGAGGAAAGAGGAGAATCAGCAATACAGCTGGCCAAGAAAATCAATGTTAATAAGTAGAAGGAAATGTATACTAGAGGCAAAAACTAGTGTACTTATAGAGTCAACGATACTCCAGATGAACAGGGCCAAAACAAAACATGTTTTTGTAACACATCCTGTTGGACTGTCCCAAAGGAAGTCACTGAGGGCACCAACACGACCAGGTTAAACCAACAAGATTTCCTAATGAACTCTAATAACCTTAGAAGGATATTAAACCTTGTACACCACAGTTTCTGTCAATCTTCAACTACTGCAGCTAAGTCAGAGGTTTATTTTGGGATGGGATTGTGTAGCACCAGTGTCCTTTAAGGTTCTTGGGTTTTCCCCCAGAAGATGCAAGAACCAGTACAGGGATGGGGGTGGACCAGCAGAACAAACCAGAGTCTGCTTTACCTCAGCAGAAAGTCCCATTAGTTTGAAATCCCAGAGTCTCTGATTCAATTTGGGAGCTGCAGTGGCGTCCCCAGCAACGCGGCTCATCCATCTTGCGCTGTTTATGCTGCTGAGCCTCTTTGTGGTTTACGAACCACTCAGCCCAGCTCTGCAGCTTTCATCAGGCTGTGCACACTGCCCAGGATTACACCACACAGGAATTTTTAAGGAACCTACGTCTTTCTACTCATATGTCTTCAAAAATGAGGCTTTACACACACACGTCAAAAAATTGCAAGTTGACTTTCCCAGAGCAAACTCAATTTTCTCCCCACAGGAACAGACCACTGAATGTATTTATAAAGGCATTAGCGCTGGTTCTGCTGGCTTCTGTAAACATTGCACATATTCCTGTTTAGTATAATAATTTTAAATGCAAATTAACTGGTCTTTGTTGATATGGCCACAGAGTGGGAGCTGGGATGAGGAGAAGCCCAAGAAATTTACCCAAATTTCTCCCTGTCATCACTATTCCCAATATACAAAGGCTTTTTAATTGCTGTGACTAATTGAATAAATATGCAGGTTATATCTAATCATCTCAGTCCTCATTTACAGGTCTCCACTACTTTGGCCAGCAAACACACAATGTTGCCATTTTCCACATTCCCTACCAGATACAGAAATGCTGACTGTTACCAGTTAGCTCCCTAAAGAGTCCTGGGTTACAATAGTTTTCATTTCCATATCCAGTTGAAGCATTTTAGAAGTCCCTGAGCTCATTACCCATCACTGCCCAACCAACATACATGTCTGCTCTTCCCAGACCTTCTCTAACCCTGATCTGCACTTGGAAGGTACTGGAATAGCACCATGATAAAACCTGGGATAAGCTGGCCCATTTAAATATTTGTCTTGGGACAGATTATCCAGTACTCCCAGTTGCTTATATAGGGCCAACACCAAGGGAAGTCCCCGTTTGGCTGCAGGACGCTGAGCTCCTTTGCTGACACCAGGATTCCCGCAGATCCCTGCAGCACCCTCGTGCCATCAGCACTGGGCCCTCCACAGAAAGCCTCGGCACAGCCCACACCAGCACTGGATAACTTACCAAGGCATATTTTCTGCCAGTTCCTAGCACTTGATAGCTCGGTTACTTCCTGAAGCATGAGATTTGGATGCCTTGGAATGTTTATTTAATGTAATTGGGAGTGTTTCAGTTATTCTTCCCAACACCTCGATTTTCTTGTTTGGCTCCAAAGCACTTCAGGGCACGTTGTCCCTCGGCAAAGAGGGAAGGTGAGAAAACAGCTGGGGCTGGTTCCCTCCCCCCACTCCTCCCAGCCCTGCTATTCCTGTGAGACCTCCAGCCTCATCCAGCAGAGAGTGGACTCAGCCATGTGCTAATTCTGCACTTACTGCTGGCTCATTTAATTGCTCCATTTCCAGCTCCATAACCAGAAGAAAGGGTTTCTCTCCGCTAGAATAACCTTCCGCTGGGCCTGGCTCCGGCATGAGCTCCACAGAGACTTGCACATGGGTGTCCCTGAGCCGGCACGCAGCCAGGGGGGCCTGTTGTAGCATTTCCATCAGCCCAGCACTAACACCTCTGCCTCTCTTTGGGTCTGGAGGGGGCAAAACAGCTCGACCTTCCAGCTCCAGCAGTAGCAGATTTGCCTTTGGGCTCTGCTCTGTAGGACCCACCTCACTGCAGCAGAACAGGCCCCGGAACAAACTTGCCGAGTGTTTCACCAGGTGCCTTTGCACTCTCTCCTGCTCCAGCAGTACCTGCGATCCTCCAACAGGGAGCAAATGCCTTGATCTTATCTAAACATTTCTTTTACCCACTTTCATCACCTTCTGTAGATATGTATTACTTGTTTGGCAAGTCCCTGCTGCACCTTGAACAAGTGGAAAACCAAAACCAACCAAGAAGCACCTGCTCGGAAAATAAACAGAAACTGATTATGTTTGTAAAACTTTTCTCTTTTGTTTCCTAAGATATTCACAAATGGAGATCTGATTATCTTCCTTGTACATTCAGTGTGAATAGTTCTTTTCATTAAAATTAAAATAATTAATGTTTTTAATGCCTGTCAAGGCTTTGCAAGTACAAAATGCCGGAGGCTACACAGGACAAAAAATAAGGCTACAGCTAAAAACATATATTGTAACCAGTCCCTTACACTCTGGTGTGGGATCCTTTTATCATTCCTTCATTCCGAGGTTAGTAGGTTATTAACCTGTATCCTGAGGGAGAAAAGATGCACATCAATTATATCAATTGAATACACAAATGAAAATCAAATTAAAAATTTAACACGCGCCACCATAATTACAATACAGAGCTTCCACGAGGAATTTCAGCCGAGGAACGAACCAGAGAAATGCTTCTCAACTGCAATTTACAGAAGCAGCAAAAGTAGCTGGAGATAGGGAGCCTACTCAAACTGAAGCCTGTACAGGAGGAAAATTGTTTTCTAAATCTGCCACCCACTGAGAACTTTTGATTGCAATTTTAGATTGAGACACAAAAATATTTAGTTCATTTAAGTAATTAACTGTGTTTATAGTGTGTAATTATATGCATTAACATTGGCATATTGAAACAATTAAATAAACAATCACAACGCTTCTGCCTTTCCTGGTATTTACATATCCTACCAAGTTTCAATTCCATGAAGCTTCCAGCTGCCAAAGCCCTGCTGGGAACATGGGAAGCAGGAGGGGTCCCTGGCCCAGCCAGGTGTCACCTTCCATGGCTGCACGTGACAGGTGTGGAAAAGGCAATGGCACAGTCAGCTCATTCCAGTATCTCCAAGGGATGGCAGAGGAGAGACACGGGACAAGGTAAAACACCTGGAGGACAGGCAGGAGTTGAGGGTGGTACAGGGAGGCAAAACATGTGTTTATAACACATGTCAAAAAAACGCCTTTACCCAAAATTCCCAGGGCCTAAGGGTTACAACTGGCCACTACAGACAGGTTCAACAGTTGGTTTAAAATCATAAAAGAGCCAGTTTGAGGCTGTAGAACTCTGCAGAAGCTGCACCAATGAGGTTCCCCAGGCCTCCCAGAGAGGCAGTCAGACCCCTCCCTTTTGGGGTACAGGCCCGGCCAAGCCCCCCTGAGCCGCTGCTGATCTCAGCCCTCGCTGGCGGGTGTGGGGCACACGTGTCCCTTCCTTCCCTGTGCACCCAGAAATGCCTTCCCAGCAACGGCTCCCAGACATCCAAACACCAGAGCTGGGAAGAAACAGGAGGCTCCACTTCGCTCTGCAGATCTGCCTGTACCTTCAGCACTCCATCACTTGGAGCTGAGGCCAATTCCTCAGAAACAAACAGGGAACAAAGGCGGCGCCGCACCGGAGCGGTGCCATTTTAATGCTATTTCTGTCTGTATAAAATCTTCTGTAATTTGTTTACGACTGCCAGATTCAACAATAGTGTGCAAATGCAAACCCACTTATGTTAATGTCCTCTCTCGCTCCCTTTCTCAGATCAGATTCTGAATAAAAATTAGGTAAATACTCTGTTTGAAAATATATAAGATGAGAACTAGTTGGGGAGGGAGCAAGAGAACCTCCAAATGCACGGTCCTATCAAACACATTATTTTTTTTTTTACTTAATAACTTAAGTGTACTGTTAGTGAAATTACAACCTGCTTGTGACACAATAAATTTACAACAAAACTCATTCCATAAATTATTCAATTCGCTGACTCCAACGACGCTGAGAAATATCACCATGAGCAGATGATTAGCATGTGAAAGGAAAGCCATCTCTAGCCTGAAACAATCACTGTCACACCTCCATTTGAAGATGCCTGGTGGAGTTTTGTAAAATTACCATTAAGAATACACATTTAAGGCTTTGTAGTTTCTATAAAAGCGTTAAGTATTTGATTTACATTAGATTCATTTGTTCTTTCTTCAACTGTCTCTTTTTCTTACACACCATAACCGTTTGGATAAATGCTGGCTCAATCAAGTGTGCATTAAAACAAAAGAATTTAAGTTCAATAAAAGTGATGAATCAGAACTAGAAGCCAACCTTCCCCCTCTCTCCCCTTCCTGGGCCTTCCTGGGATTGCTACAGCAGGAGAAATGGGCTGGTTTGGGAGCTGAGAGGACACGTGGACATACAGTCCTGGAGGGATAACCCAGTGCCTGGACCACTGGTGTGGACCTGCTGGTCTTCCTCACCAGCAGGAAGGAGGGAAGGTTGGGGATGGAGAAACAATTCTTCGCAGCACCTCTTCTTCCCTCAGGTAAACAGCACAAAACCTGGCATCTCCCAGTCCAACCTGAACCACAGCATTTTGGGGAGCCACCAAAGGAAAATTTTAGCCAAAGTTCAGCAATTGGGTGGGCACATTCCCAGCTACAGAGAATGAGTCTACTCAGCGTAACCAATGCCCAAGTGTCATCAGCAGGTACCACAAGCATGAGCAAAATCAATGGAAGTGTTCTGCTACCATCACTTAAAACTGTTCTGGCAGGGCAAGGAAAATATTAAACCCTCCCTCTGTGCTCTCCTTCTAGCCTAATTGTTTGAAGGATTCCTTTTACTCCAGGCTGCAGGAGTTATCTCACTGATGGACAACCTGTCCAGCCACTGCCATGCTCCACCCACCGAGAACAAGCTGATGGATGAACTTTAAGCACATTTTCTCAGATGACGTAGATGAATTTATCCCAATGCCTCCAACACAACAGACCCTTCTGATCCAGGCTCATGAAATGTAAACATCTTACCCATTAGAAGCATTGAAATGGCTTCCAGCATCTTTGCCACCTGCTGGATTTCCTAGGTGCAGAAATTCAAGGGGTGTAGGTAAAGAATTTATTTCCCTGGAAAGGAGGAGGAAGGATTCTTCTTGTTCTGGGACGCAAAATGGTACACTTTTACAAAATACTTAAAAAAAATAAGAAGTCCAACAGCAGCATCCAAGTGATTCAAGAGCCAGTGCCATGAGAAAATCCACTTTCACAGACATGAGTGTTTCAAAATAAAAGCTACTGGGTTTAGGCTGCAGAATGACACCACTGTGAGTTCTTCCTCGCCAGCCCTGCCACTTGTATTGAACAAATAAGAAAGAGGATTGTTGTAGAAGTGGCGACCACAAGAAAAAAGAATTTTTGCTCCTTTACCCGGAAACTTTATTGGCTCTAAGTGAGACTGCACTGCTCCATCCAGTGAGAAACTGCTGGGTGCCGAGGTCATTACCAGCACTCAGACACATTCCCGAACTCCTTCCCGAAGCCTTTCCCATCTGAAAGCAGAGTTTACATTATTCATAAGGATAATCACAAATATGCAGAGAGCTGTAGACATGTAATGGAGAGGCTGGCTTGTATCCCATCCAAATTCCAGGCGCTTCATGGAGCTTACAACTTTCCCATAAATTTTTGCAGCATGGGACGTACCTCCATTCTCAGCCACTCCAACAGTCCCAAAGCAGGGACAGTTCTGGAAAAGTTCTCATGCTCCCCCGTGGAGTTTTATTACTTTTGAAGAAAGGAAATAAGTGGAAATGCTGTGCCACCTTCCCATGGGTTCTCCAGGTGGATGTGTTTGCTTACACACACCATCTCCTGACTGCATATGGAAGGCACAAACAGTGTTCATGCTCTGAAACAGCATTCTGGAAATTCAGTGAAAATCAACATTTCCAAGACCACAAGAACAGCAAAATCAAGTTACTGTTGTTTCCCTGGTTCCATGAAAAAGCCAGGAAGGGTCAGTGCCCTGCTTAGCACCAGCTGCTGGCTGCCAGCAACAGGGCAGGTTTTAAAGCACCTTCTTTAGGGTTGGTGATGTAGACAGATTTCTGTCTCATCTCCCTGCAAGAAGCACCTGAGGCAGCCACAGTCCCGTGGCAATGGCTGTGTGAAGCAGAAGGGAGGAGAAAAAGTCCAGTCTGCCAAGAGGAGGAGAATTAGATATGTCTAACTCCAGGAGTTGGAATGACATTTGCAGGATGGATTATGAAACAAGGACAGACAGAAAAGGTGAGGATCCTCATAGCATGTGCTACTGGAAACATCCCAACTCCTTTTGGACAAGATTAATAAATAACAGTAATAAAGTAATAGATTAAGAAAATGGAGGTATTTCTAAATCCCTCAAATCTAAGATCAAAAAAAGATTCTTTCCCTTGAGCTTCAAACCCATCCTGAGTAGATCCATGTCATCAGATGCAGCCCAGTAGGGAAGCAAGAGGCAAGGCATTCACAGCCACATTAACAGTAATAAGTGTAACTTCAGCAGAAGACAGAATCATGGAGACATTAATAAGTGATGAGGTCACAAAACATCTGGAGAAACGTGAGCTGATATTAAAGTCACCAGTAGAGTCTTATAAAGGGCAAATCTTGTTTGACAAATCTGCTGGAATTTTTTTAAGAGGTAACACAGACTCCAGACAGGAAGAAAACATGGGACATAATCTGTTTGGATTTTCAAAGGTTATTTGACACGTCACATCCTGCAGGCCGGTGTGTTAGAGTATGGCAAGTCAAAAAGTGCACCAACTTTGAATGGACAAATGAAACTAAGGACGTTCAGAGCCTGGCAGTGTCATCAGCAAAAACCAGAGGGAGCAAAGGGAGCCTGTTTTGTTCGGGGCATGTACAGTGGAGAAGAGAACATCATAAGGCAAGCATCCATCCAGATGGATCACATTGAACCATGACATGGAGGACATAAGTAATCACTGGATAATGGCCATGGTATTCATCTGAACTGGAAAACGAGGATTTTTCATATTAGAAGCCTTATGTGTAGTGATGCCTTCGGAAGATGCACAACAAAAGAAACTGTGAGAGCCTCTAGGAATAGCTACAGAAGGTTTCATGATGGGCAGGAGGCAACTGAGGCCGATGAAGCACAACAGGGAAAACTGTCTGAGCCCTCCATGAACAGCAGTGGAGACAGAACAGCCACCAGGAGCATTGATGGACAAGCCAAGGGTTGACCCAAGAAATAGTCCACATTTAGGTTCTTCTGAAGTAGAAAAATCTCTGAAGTAGAAGAATGTCTCCCTCCCTGGCAGGAGGGGAGATCTCCAAACTGCAAGTCAACAGCAATGAACAGCCAGCAGTGAGGAGATGCCCTCTTCCACAACAGGTTCCACATTTATCCTGGGAAAACTGATGGGAAATTTCTCTCCCTTGAAATAGAGCACATAGTCTTAGATTAGAAGGATCACAGCCCATGAGGGCTCCAAAGATTAAATTATCACTAGACTGAAATCCTGGAAAGCAAAATGCCCACTTGGAGCTGTTCAGAGCGAAGACAAGGGCAGCAACAGAACACATCTCCAAAGAAAATTTCGTTCAACATTTTCCAACTTTGGGAATTTGAAACTTAAATAATCTCCTTTTCATCTTTTCTTTAAGGAAAAAAAATAGGCCTGGAGGATTTTCTCAAACCCAGCCTGCAGCACACAGGCTGCTGAGGTAGCAGTGCGGTCTGGTAGTATAATTTTTATTTATCATTTTGGTTTGTTCCCTAAATTTTTCTTACAGCACAGAGAGGGAAAAAGGCAATTTTTGGAGGTTTATACACTGGCACAGGTTACCCAGAGAAACTGTGGCTGCCCCATCCCTGGAAGTGTTCTGGGCCTGGTTGGATGGGGCTTGGAGCAACCTGCTCTCATGGAAAGGACGTTTATGGCAAATCTCCACCACCACTGCTTCTTCTTGCCTCTTTACAAACACCTGCAGAAAACTCCAGCAGAATTAAGACTTGCAGGAAACACCCCCCCCCCAGTTGCTCCAGTGTAACGATACATGATCCAGCGCTGCCTGTTCGTTGCTTTGTAAATGTTCACAGACAGATACACTGATACCATGTACCTGTGTGTTCTCCAGGGGCAGGATGGGTTTGGGATGGGGAGCACTGGGGGCAGGTGTGTTCCCCACTCATGACCATCCCAGTACCACATGTGCTTGTCATTAATTTTCCTGGGATCTTTGGAAAGATTCTAGTGAGCACTTGTACGTATATTTAGGGAGACTTACTGTGTTATTCTGCTTGTAAAACTTTAACTGCTTTGTGTTTAATTAACATAAACCTCAGAAGGAAAGGTTAAAAAAAAAAAAAAAAACAAGAAAGCCAAGGCCCTGGGTGTCTCCTTGGCTCTGGGGGCTCAGGGCTCAGCAGAGATTCCCTTTAGCTTTGGGAACACTCACCTGCATGAAACCAATTACGGGAATGAATTCAAATTATTTCTTCTCCCAAAACTTGTAACTTTAAGCCAACTCCTGCAAACCTCTCTGTGGGAAAGGAAAGGGCTGTGCCTATGGAAACACAGGGACTGTAGAGGGAGCTCAGGTGATCGAATCTTTGTGCTGCTGAAACAAAGCCCAAGTTGTGACTGAGGGCAGGGAAGTTGAGCAGGGATGTGCCAGTCACTATTTGAGGGTATCAGAAGGAGTGTCCTTTCAGATAGATAAACAGAGAACAAAACTGAGATCCACAGTTCATCCCTAATGACTGGCCACCCAAATCTCAAGCCTGACTCAGGAGATCAAACTCCAGGAACACAGAGCAGCTTTACCTAAACACCTTTAAGTAGTACTTCAGCCCTGTTCCTAGAACTGAGTCCAGACTCACTCCCAATCCTGAGAAGCAATCCCCCCAAATCTGAGGGGAACCATTCCCTACAGCACAGATTCTGGGACAAAGTTGATGGTGATTTCATAGAAATCATAGAATCCCAGACTGGTTTGAGTGGGAAGGGACCTCTAAGCTCATGCAGTTCAACCCCCTGCCATGAGCAAGGACACCTTCCCCTATCCCAGGTTGCTCCAAGCCCGTCCAACCTGGTCTGGAACACTTCCAGGAATGGGGCAGCTACAGCTTCTTTGGGCAACCTGTGCCAGGGCCTCACCACCCTCACAGGGAAGAATTCCTTCCCAATATCCCATCTAACCCTGCCCTCTGGCAGTGGGAAGCCATTCCCCTTTGTCCTGGCACTCCAGGCCCTTGTCCAAAGTCCCTCTCCAGCTCTCTTGGAGCCACTCTAAGTACTGGAAGGATTTCATCAAACTGGTCCAAAAGTAGATAAGATACAGCATAAACTAGGAGGAAGCCACGACAGTAAGAATGTGCCCACTGGCACAGGAGGCAGGAGATTATTGTCAAGTATTAAACGTTTTCTAACTGCAATACGGAGACTTAAAATAATTTCTACGTAGGCTTTCTGAGTAAAAAGCACAGTCAGGGAAAAGTTACACTAATTTAAACAAAATTAATAAAGAAATGTTCTGCTTCTTTTTATCATCTTTCTACCTCTCATCATTTATCATGCAAATTAAATTGCAGTAATAGAAAATGTAAAGAAAACAAACTCTGCAATATATTGAAACCTCTATCCAGCAAGAGATAAGGTTGAGTATTAGAAGGAAAGGTGCAGAAAATTAGCTGTCCAGACAATAACTGGGAGGGAAACTGGTTTATTTAGCCTGGAGGGATTTTTTGTTGCAAACTGACTAAATTAAAATCCAGACTATTATACTCAGTATCACACCAGAAAACGCCTTTTCCTTGCACTTTTAGATAAATTTTCATTGATCTCATTTTATGCATGATTACATTTTTAATGAGATGTACAGTATTTCGAAGCTAATTTTAAATGCCTTCTCCCTCTCCCTCCTCCGCTCCCCTCCCTCCTCCCAGCACATACACACTTACGCTTGTTGGATTAACATTTCTGATAAATTGCTGGGCCAGGAAGGAGCATTACCAAGAGGAAATAAATTACTTCCATCTTTCGCAGCTCTGGCGTAGTAAAGTAACCTTTCAAATGGCCACTGTCTAATTCTGCCACCTTGCAATTCCTTCCAAAGGCGATCATTTTATTTCATGGAATGACTGTGTTTGTTGTTGGTCACCCTGCACAACACATGGAGCGGGGGAAGAAGTCACCTTCCTCCACCGACAGTTCTGACCAGAAGAACCAGCAACGCCTTGAAACTCAAAACTCTCTTGAAATAAAAAGTTTTATCAGCAGGATCTTTGACTCTTGTGAATAAAGTACAAAGCAGGTGAAGGTGGGTGAACTGGCCTAATGCCAGAGAGCGGGGATCTCACCTTGAAAATATTAGGCAATAATTGATTTTCAGCATGGAAAACTTGGCTTGTTCCCAGAAGTTTTCAACTTTATTTTCTTCCTTTGCCTATTTTTGGTAAAGTCATACCCTGTAAAACAAAGGGGGAAATTGCAGGGACAAAGTAAGAAATAAAATGCTGCCTCCAGCCCATCATTAAAGACCCAGTGGTTTATTTCCCCCTTTGATTTGAGGCTGCTTTTTGGTGAAGAGGGACTGGTTTGTCCAGTTTCTCCCCAGTCCATGCTCAGGAAAGGAAAATAAATGAATAAGAATGGAGGTTTGGGTGTCTCTTAATTGAATTTCAACTCCATAATTTCCAACAACTTTTCAAACTTTCCAAGGCTGTTCTGAGTTGCTGCCTTGCCCTCCGGAGGGAGAACAACCACTCTGCTCCTCCCCTGTGCTGGCCTCAAGAGCACATCCACTGCTTCACTGCTTCCAGGCCCAGACCCAGGGGTCTGTCCAAGGAAAACCATCTCAGCTCTCTGCTTGATTTGCCTGCTCAGTTTAAGAACAAAGTATTGATTAGGACACTTTGGGAAAAATTCCTTCTCCCAGCAAACGCGCAGCCATCCCAGAAGGTGCCAGTGAGGCTGTGTGGGGCTGTGTCAGAGCATCACTGAACAGAAAATCATGGAAACACAGAACAGTTTGGGTGAGAAGGAACCTTAAAGCTCATCCAGTTCCACCCCTGCCATGGGCAGGGACACCTTCCACTATCCCAGGTTGCCCCAAGCCCCATCCAGCTTAGCCTTGGACACTTCCAGGGATGGGGAGTCCACAACCTCAGTGCATCACAGCTCCAGTCTCCTGAGGGTCAGTGGTGGAATTCTCCTGGGAACTGGGTTGACTGGGCAGGATCTGCATTTACCAATATGCCCTTCTGAGTTTTTCCTTGTGGCTGATCCATACCAAGGGCCAGGAGCACCTCTGGCACTGGCTCTGCAGTGGGAGCTGGTCTGGTGATGAGAAGGGATGGGTTGGGAGAAGGGGAATCTGGGACTGCAAAATGGAACAGCCCAGTAAAGCAGCAGTGGAGAACAGGAGAAACCTGGCAAGGATTCCAGGAGAAGGGAAGGGGGCTGACATGGAGCCTGGGCTCTGAAAACCACGGAAATGAAGGAGTAACGGAGGAGTATCAGCTCAAGCTGAAGCATCAGGAGAGGGGATTAGGAGTTTAGACTTGGGGCAGTGGAAATGAAGCCGAGTAAAACATCCCACAGACAATGGGAGCAGGAAAGAATCTTAAATGCAAATCCACATTTCACAAAGGATTTATCATTATCCAGCACCGCTTTGAGAATTAAGTGTTTCCATCAGAAGTCTTGTCCCAGTGCACTAACAGGACAGACAGCATGAGCCTTTCCAGATGTGGGAGAGCAGATGGGCTTAGGGGCCTGCAAAGAAAATCCTTTCCTACTTTCCCCAAATGGATGAATGGGACTGGTACTCAACCTGTGAGGGATTAGCACTGCCGAGACAGCAGCGTTACAGGAACAGTCAGTGGGATCCCGAGATCAGAATCCGTGTGTGAAAACACACAAAACAGTTCTAGAAAGGTACACAGCTGAAGAGAGGGAATACAGATCATGGAGCAAAATCCTGCCCTCAAGATGCACCCCCAGTGTGTATTATCATAGAATCAGAGAATCATGGAGTGCTTTGGGTTGGAAGGAACATTAAAGCTCATCCAGTTCCAGCCCCTGCCATGGCCAGGGACACCTTCCACTAGACCAGGTTGCTCCAAGCCCTGTCCAACCAGGCCCTGAACACTTTCAGGGATGGAGCAGCCACAGCTTCTCTGGGCAACCTGTGCCAGGGCCTCACCACCCTCTGGGGTGTTTAAATTGTGTTATTATTAAATTGTAGCTGTGAAGGATGAACAATATCAGAGTTTTCTGTGAATAAATGACAGGTCTTTCTGGTGAAATTAAAAAATTCTAACATTCCCACAGCTAAATGACAGCAAAGAACTGTTACCCCAGGTCAGCAGGTGCCTCAGGGGAGTACAAACCCCCTCCACACACACAATAAGTATTTTAGCATCTCCCCCACCAAAAAGGCTCTTCTGGCCCCAGAGCTCTTCTGGCTGCATCCAGACCTTAGTGTTTTACCCCATTGTGCGGGTGCATCTCGGCCTGGGGCTGCTTTCAACAAGAGCACGTTTTCCAAATAATCCCAGACATTTGGTAGGGAAATTGCCAAAGCTGCTGGTAGGCTGGATGTAACTTTTAACACACAAAAGCAATTATTGCCTTCGTTTCACTTGCTCTGCAAATGCATCCCGGCCGCGTGCTGGCAAGTGGGAGAACCTGCCCAGAGCCAGCGTTCAGGAATGTGACTCGTGGGCAGTGCTGGATGGTGGGCTCATCCCTGGCTCCCCCCACACAGAAGGCAGCCCTGGGCTGGGGACAGGGGCAATATCGCACAGAGAAAGTCTTTCTTTGGACCAGGCACAACCAACTCCCCCCCTGGTATTGCTGCTACTGCTTTATTAAAATGCATAAAGCAGCCAGAAGCAAAGACACCAATAAATTCTTCTGTAAAAGCAGAAATGTTTTTTTCAAATGGCTCCCCTAACACTAATAATCACAGCTCTCTTATGTGTACTTGACTCTGGTTAACCTTTTTCTGGCACTTTTTAACTTCTCCAAGTCAGGTACTAATATGGAACTAATGTGGGGTTTATTTTCCCTATAGGAATAGCAGAAAGAGCACTGCACATTAGCGTAATCACGCCGGCTCCTTCCAGAAACTGCAGGACTTTACATCAAAGCAGCCGCATTATGGCACAGGAAAAGAATTTAATAACAATTGGGGGACTAAGCATTTTTTTAATGTTAAGGGGGTTTTATTGAATATTAATCCTATAAAATGCTCCTGAAAGTTGGCAGAAGGAAAACTGATGTCCCAAATAGTTACCGCAGCCTTCCACGGTGTTGGGATGCAACTGCAGAGTAATCAGAATTCATCATGCCATTAGCAGAAGGACAACACAAAAGGAGACACTTCCTCCCGCATCCCGCTGCTCAGAACAACCAGAGCTGTGAGAACAGGCTCATCATTGGCAACCTCAGCCAAGCTCTCAAAGTTTGCATTATTTGGGGTTCAGAGCTTGCAGTTTCTTTTAATACAAGTCGATACTTGCACTCTCAGTTTTACCTTTCTGTTAAAGATTTGCATTATATTTTCCTTTCTGAGGGGCTTGGTGATGCTGGGAACAGGTCTGCTGTGAAAAGGAACAAGAGGCACACAGAGTTTTTCCCCCTGTTTCTAACTGCTGGATACTTTCCTTTTCCTTTTTGTTTTCTTTTTCCAGGACGTCACTCCGCTGCCCAACACGGTTGCAGCCATGCTCCAGCCGTATTAATCCCCGCCCTGCTGAGCTGCTGGAGAAACAGGAATTCATCTGGCACCAGCAGGGGAAAGACAGAAGGAAAAATGAAAGGGGAAAAATGAATAAATAAATAATTCAAGCAAAGGATGAATACTTGAACAAAGCAGGGCCTGTGCAGGACGGACCGTCAGGCTGCTCTGGAACAGGGAAGAGCACCAGCCCCCAAAGGTGCACGTTATCAAAGCAAAGCCAGGTCACCTGCCAGGGCACAGAGCAGAGCTGTCCCCAGGCATCACCTGGACACACACTCGGTGCTGGGGGGAACCTGCTGCCTGACACCCTGGAGCACCTGGCACAGCCCCTCCCACTGGCATTGCCCGGGTTTGTGCCAGTCGGGTCAGCTGCTCCTGCTTAGAGACACTGGACACAACTCCTCCTTTTCCAAGTGCCCAGTGGCCCCTGAACCAGGCCTTAGGATGTTCAGGGTAACTTCTGAGGGCCACCCCTGAGGGCTGGGTAAAGGATCCACATGTGCAAAAGGCCCTGTGCTTTAACCTCCATCTCAAATACCCCTTTCCTCTCTCATTCCCAAGCTCACCTCTGAGCGGGTGGTTTCATTCATTGCACATGCCAGAACAAGGTTAGGGACACAGAAGCCACTTGTGTAGAGCCTGATGCTGCAGAGCAGGGCAGCACAGAGCCCCTGCACCCCACAGGGGCTTCCCACACTGAGGCAGTGTCTTAAGACAGACTTAGTATTAGTTCTTTGTTCTGGGATGCCTCTGGCTTCTCCTTTACTGGAAAAGGAAAGTCGTTCATTATGTATCACAGCACTGTGTTAACAGCTCACAGCCTGAAATGAAGCAAGTGCAGAAAACACTTTCATCACTGTTTCCGTCTCATCACTTGGGAGTTTGCTGCACTCCCTGGAGACGTTTTCCCACCTGTTTATCATAGAGATACTCCAAAACAATAAGTGGAAGAGTGATGAACCAGGTCCCATGCCAGAGTCTGTGCTGTAAATGCTGTTGTCACCCATGAGCCACTGCAGTGGTGCCTTGGAGCCACCCCGGCCCTGCTGTGCCTGATTTACCTGTCAGGAGCATCGAGGGCAGGGCTGAGCAAAAAACACATTAATAAATCTTGATATCAGTGTTTTATCAATGCAGGCTTGTAAGTTTATGAGCATTTGGCTTTATTTTACACCAGACAACTCCAGGCCAGCCCAGAGCAGGCTGCCAGATGTGCAGCATTTACCTCTGCAGCCTCATTGCCTGTGACGGGTCAAGTCCAACAGAAACCTCCTGGGGAGGAAAGTCCAACAAAAACCTCCCTGGCTGCCCCACAGCAACACCCTCCCAACAGGCTGACCACGTTTGTGACTTCTCTGGGAGTTATTGCACAGACAGGGTGGTGACACCACCCAGCATCTGGGCCTGGGATGCAAAATTACAGTTGAAACATCTTAAGGACCAAGGAGGCGGGTGCTGCAGTGGAGAGTGAAGGCGTGACCTCCGTGCAGACCCCGAGAGCTGCAGAGGAAGTTTTCAGTCGTATCCACAAACAGGTTTCTCAAGATAAAAATGTTAAGGTTGCATCTATATAATACCAAAGAATCTGTGTGCTATGAGGTGCCTTCAGGAATCTCTGCACTTTCAGCATTTGGGAATGGTGAGGACATCAAATGGTTGTGGACATCTTAGCGAGATCCAGCATTTCACTGTACTCTGCAATTTGCTGTTTTAAAACTCCCTAAAACCTGAGTTTCCTCCTGTCTTTGAGAGACTTTTGCTTAGTTTTAAAGATTTCATTATTGGTTGCTTTTTTCCTACCATTGTCTAAAAATGTCTCTTGTTAAATTCAGCCCCTCACCTTGGGTTGGTAAGGTGGGCATCCTGCCGGATCCCCGACCTTTCCATGGCTGCTTACAGCCGAGGGCATCCTTGCATCCTTATGTGGCTGCTTAGTCACTGTGGAGCCAGGCTGCAACAATTGACCTCTCTTAATCTCTTCTCATAAATCAATTCTTCCAGGTCCCCAGTTCTCTTTGTTGCTTTTCTGTGAACTTGTTCCAGTTTGTGAGCAGAGAGCCACTGACGTGTTGCCAGGACAGAGCACGATTTTCCCAGATGCAGCCACGGGGCACTACGAGGGTCACTATGATTTTCCTGCTCTTTGCCATGATGGTTTAGTGCAGGCAAACCCAAACTGTTCATTTTTCCTATATGACACTGCAAACTCCTGTCTCACTCGGTGTCTGTTGTTACCCTGAAACGTCTCTGAGCATCGCTGCCGCTCGGGTCCTTTCCCCTGGAACATGCCTGTGATGGATTAGTACTTTCACACACAGGCAGCTACATCATCTGTATTTTTCAAGGCTGAATTTCATTTTTCCCCTTTCCTAACTTCTATAAATAACCTGGTATTGTACCTGTATAAAACCCCTCACGACTCATCATTCTCCAGTTAGTCTGATGAGGTTTCCTTCATCTCTCAAGTTATTAAAAGTTATTAAGAAATTGTTGCCCAGAGAAACTGTGGCTGCCCCATCCCTGGAAGTATTCAAGGCCAGGTTGGATGGAGTTTGGAGCAACCTGGGATAGTGAAAGGTGTCCCTGCCCATGGCAGGGAGTGGAATGAGATGGGCTTTAAGGTCCCTTCCCACTCAAACCATTCTGTGATGCCATGATTAAAGAATATGCATAGAATTAACCCAGGACCAGCCACGTGGCAGTGATAACCCACCCCCACAATATTTAATGTTTTGCCTTTATGGCTGTTCTTAGTCTCTTTTATTGAGTTTTCTGTTTGGCAGACAGAGCTGCAATCTGTCCCACCACAATTCACTTTTCAGACGAGTCCATGGGCAGACGAGGGCTGTTTCACTCAAACCCGCCACAGGGAATCTGCTGCCTTCACAGAACAACACAGAATCATCAGGGCTGGAAGAGACTTTTGAGATCATCAAGTCCAACCATCACACCAACACCATCATAACCACCCCTAAACTATATCCCCAAGTGCCAAATCCAGATGGTTCCTGAACACTTCCAGAGACGGTGACTCCACCACCTCCCTGGGCAACTTATTCCAAGGTGAAGATCTGGGAGTGACCTTCAAAGAACTCTATTATCTGTATTTCTAATGAGGCTGCAAGCTCCAATCCCCAGCACAGGGACAATTATCAGTGCCTGGGCAACCTTCTAAAGACTGACCCAACTCTGTTCCCACTGTTGCTGTTGGGAATTGTTTGAAAATTGGGAAGGCACATGAAGCAAACATGACTTTTCCTGCCATATCTCCTGCAATCACCTAATGAATTCTATATCAGTCTCATAAAAAATGCTGGGATAAGACTCGGATGAGGTCACAGCCCTTTGCTACAACCCCCACATCTATGGGGCTGCTTTGAACCTGCCTCTCAGTTTTATCACAGCAGCATCTTTTCCCCACCAAAGAGCACTCAGGAAACTCTGAGGTGCTGGTGGAAAGCCAATCAAGTCCCCTGTTTGCAGCTTAGCCCAGCAATCTTCCCTATGCAGGAGAAACACACACCCTGCCCGGGGCCGTGCCCATGGGCTTTGTGCGGATCTGAAGGAAGCCAGCACACTGAACCCTCCAATTTCACACTGTGATAGTTCTGTGTTATCTTTTAAACATTCAAAGAGAAGACTTCAGAGCAACCTAAAGGTGGACATTTTATTGTAGTGGGAAAAAGTCCTCCAAAGGGAAATGGTCATCTCAACAATCAGTTCCAAAACTCAGCCCAAGGGAGAGCCCATGCCTGTGTCCCTGTTCCATGTGCTGCACAGCCCAGCTGAGTTACAGAAACAACACACCCTCAAAACCTGTCGACAGCTGAGGAGTTTTAAGTTGCTGTAAGGCAGTTTTTTGGCAAGTGGTCCTATATTTGTTCTGGAGACTCTGCGTTGACTGCAGGAGTAGTGAACACAAGATTGTAGGAGTTTTGCTTGCACGTGGAGCAGAAGGAAGTAAATGGTCTCTGTTTCCCAGCAGTCTGTCCCAGTTTGGGCTCAACCACAAGAAATCTCTATTTTCAGAAATAAAGTTTAGTCTTATGGCAGGTGGCTTAAGGGAAGAGCTCATGACTATTGCCCTTTTCATAAGACCTTTGGAGATGTCCAATCTCAGGCTACCAAACACCTTGAGGACAGTGAGAAGACCCTGGAGGGGGGCAGGGACAAGCCTCCACAGATACCTGCTCTATGGAATGCCAGCATCTCAAAAGTGCCTTTTCCAGTGAGAGCTCCAGACCAACTTTGTGTTACAATGAGGGAAAAGAAACAGGAATTAATACAGTTGTTGATGTTTTGAGGTGTTGGTCGCTGACAGAAGGCAGATGTCAAAGTCTGGGCTGCCCAGACTCTGGACAGAAAGGAGGAGTGTGTTCAGCATAGAAGGACCAAAAGAAATTCCAAGAACTGGTTAATTATTGGGTGGAGATGATCGTATTATTAATAAAGGAGCAGACAGGGCAGGAGTGGTCAATAAACATTTTGTTAGGAAAGACTCAACCAGCACACTCAAATCAGATGAAGCCAACAAACCACTCTGAGGATTTCTAGGCACAGGGAGTAATAAACAATCTAAAATCTAACAGCCTCTGGGTGCCCTGTGCTCCTGCATCATAAGAGACTTGCCAGGAGAGATCCCTAATCTGTCAATAGGAACAGAGAAAAGTTACCAGAGCAGGGAAATCACAGAACACTGGAAAAGCTGCAGATTATCTCCACACTCGCCCAGAGCAAGCGGGACTTGTAACTACAGGTTACTTAACCTGACATCAATCCTCAGCAGAAAGTCATGGAAATTAATACAGAATTTGATCAATAAAATATTAGAGGATGGGAATAAAATTAACTCAAGTCACAAATGTTTTCTACAGAGTCTTGTTGAGCAAACATTGATTTTTTTTTTTAGGTTTCATAGTGTTGTTTCAATTGACTGACTCTGAGTCAGAGCCTTTGGGCAAACAGGGCTGCCCCACGCGGCAAAGCCCTCCCGAGGCTTTCCCTGCCCTGGCACCAGATGACCAATGACAGCAGGTGACTGTCAGCAGTGCAGGGGCTGAGATATGGCCACCAGGCAGCACACGGGTTATCACAGCCCAACCAGACCCTCGCTTCCACAGTCAGCTACTTCCCGTTGGTTTAAGGGCAACAAATCCCATCCTTGACTTAAGCTGACCCTCTCACAGAATCATAGGATGGGTCAGGTTGGAAGGGACCACAGTGGGTCATCTGGTCCAATCTCCCTGCTCTAGCAAGGTCATCCCAGAGCTCCTGGCACAGGATTGTGTCCAGAGGGCTCTGGAATCTCTCCAATGAGGGAGACTCCACATCCTCTCTGGGCAACCTATTCCAGACTCAAGTAGACCTTGGAGTCCTGTGTCACACCACTGACAGAAAAACATGGCAAAGTCCAATAAAATTCGAGTATTATCACCTAATGGCAGTAGGAAAGCCCCCCCCCAAAGAACACATGATGGTGGAGACACTCTTACAGCCACTGCTGCCGTCTCAGCCGCCCCTTGGACAGAAACGCCACCGCAGCCAATTCTGCGGAGAAAACACGAAAGCCAAACGGAAGTTTGGCCTCGATCCACTGAAAGCAGGGGCTCATCTTTAAGTGTTACAAGGTGTTCCCATCCCACGTTATGGCTGGACTCCAAATTGTGCAGAAGCTGAAATAATGGCTTTTATTAAAGGGGCTGAGGCCAGTCCTTGGCTCACTCCTGCGCCAGCTTCCGGAGGAGCAGCAGCTTTACGCTCGCTCAGAGGAGACTGGAGCTGATGTATCCTCCCAGTTGCTCAGGTAAACCCAACTTGAGACTAATTTTTATTAGTTAAATAAGTTCTCCTTGCACAGATTTACAACACATGTGACCGACACAAAACTTTAATTACAAGCAGAGAATGATTAAGCTGCTTATTTGGAAGGAAAGATGGAGCGAGTCTGGTGGCCCTCTGGTAGCACTCCATAACGGCACGGAGAGGCCTGGGCCGGCACCCGGCTCTGCAGCCTCACCAGTGGGGCAGCACAGGAAGGATAAGCAGCTCCTGGAAGGGCTCCAGTACTCGTCTGGGCCTCCAAAGCCGTTACTGCCTGGAACACAGGGAAAGCTGGGAGGAAGCCAGGGTCCCTGCACACACCGAGAGCGGGTACCACACTCACCATGCTCCTTCCAAAGGGAGAGAAGAGTCGGCAAGGGCTGAGTTTTGGGTGGATTGTCTTATTTAAGAGCATTTTCTGATGCTGCAAAGTCATAAAGTCATTTCAACCATGGCACTTTCACTGCACTCACTATTGCCAGTCTATTTGTAAATTACTTAATAATAATTAAAAAAAACCCTCTGACCTGCCTCTGCAAACTCCACCACTTCACCTGCCCCCTCTACTGCCAGCCTGACGCAGGACACCCACCCCCAAACAGGCTCAAACCCCCCAGATAACGAGATCCAGCAACTGTAAGATTCAACTTCAAAGACATTAAAAGACATAACATTTTATTTGCCTTCTGCTTTTTAACTTTTGGGGTCCACTCAGGTAATGCTTTTGAATTTTTAATTAAAAATAAAAGCAAGGCTGCTTCTGCTGTCATTTCTCTTTGAAGTTGGACATTTAAGTATAAAATCTGTTACCTGAAGACTTTGCTAAAGCTACGAGTTTAGGAAAACTCTGCCCAAAACATATGTCTCAGCAGATCTGGACACTTATTTTGGTTTGAGCTAGTTTTATTTTGCCTAAAACTCTTCCCATACATTCTTTCAGCAATTTTAAAGTAATTTTGAATTCCGTGCAGTTTTTCTTTTTGCATTTTAAATTTAAATTAGAATCGTGGAATGGTTTGGGTTGGAAGGGACCTTAAAGCTCATTCTATTCCAGTCCCTGCCATGGGCAGCGACACCTTCCACTAGACCAAGTTGCTCCACCGTGGCCTTGAGCACTTCCAGGGATGGGGCAGCCACAGCTTCTTTGGGCAACCTGTGCCAGGGCCTCACCACCCTCACTGGAAAGAATTTCTTCCCAGTATCTGAATTTAGTGCATGGTTTTGGTATCATCACGACAAATTGCCTCCATTTCCATGCAGTCCCAACCCCTTCCCGCTGTCGCTGTGACAGTTCACATGTCCAGACTGACCATGTGAGAAGACAGTTCCATTGACACGTGGGAGAAGAGCAGGGCCAGGGGCTCTGCCTTCATAACACCTTTTCTTCCAGGTGGGATCGGTGCCCACCTTAACAAAGCCCCTGCAATGCACACGGAGCCTTCTCCAGGCGAGCAGCAGTGAGAGAGCAGCACAGGCCTCCAGTCTTTAGTTCCCTCCTAACCACAAAAGCACACCAACATCCGACAGCACCCGCTGTAATGGGATCCAGCATCAAAATACTCTTTCTACTGGAGGACTGTTATATTTCACTGCTGAAAGAACTCAAACTTTTGAAGCCTCTCCTTAATTTTCAAGGAAAAGCATTTGGTTCCAGGGTGACAGACGAGGCTCTTAAGAGCTGTTACCACCTCGGGTAATTATAAAATGACGGAAGGGAAAGAAAAAAAAGTGAGGGAGCGCCAGATTAACACTCAGTGTGTTTGTGCAGGGCTACAAAGGCGCTTCCACGGCTGCCTGTGCTGAGAGCGCAGCTACAACAGCTTCCAGTTGGAAAGAAAATTGAAGAAGGATGGAAGTGAGGAAAGAAGAAATTGCAATTAAAAACTGAAATGAATTCCAAAATAACATATGAACTGGAACACTACAAAATACTTTCAGGAAAAAAAAAAAAAGGAAAAAAGAGGCTTTTGTTGCAAACCAAACCCAACCCAAATTGGAAAGAAGAGTCAAAAAACTCTTGTGCAAGCTTGGGGCTGGCTCATGCCCTGGGAGCTGGAGGAGGGCTGTCCTTTCCCTGGGAAGCAGGTAAATCTCAGCAAATTGGAATTTCATTTTGCCACTTCACTTAATGTACTCTGAGTATACTGGGGGAAAAAAAAAACAAACAAAGCAAGACAAAACCAGGCAAACAAGCTGAGCAAAGCCCTATGAAATTAAATGGTTCCAGCAGTAATAATTAGTTCTTTAATCTCAGAATGGTTTGGGTTGGCAGGGACCTTAAAGCCCACCTCATTCCACCCCCTGCCATGGGCAGAGACACCTTCCACTATCCCAGGTTGCTCCAAGCCCTGTCCAATCTGGCCTTGAACATTTCCAAGGATGAGGCAATATGGTGAAACTCAGATTTGTAACAACACATTGACCATACAAGAAACACAGGACTAGAGGCACAGTCCCTTGGAATGGAATAAAACACAGCAGCTCTCAGTGAGCAGAGCTGAGCCCTGAGGTGCGACCACGCACCGTGTGACTGAGCAGGGCAAAAGCAGGAGACCAGGGGCGTCACCAAGGTTCAGTAGCCTTCAACGTCTGATACCCTGCCCCTAAATCTAAATTAAACCAGACTAAAATGCAGGATTACTAGCCTATAGGTCCACATAATAAATTCCTCCCGAATTTTGCCTCCTGCCAGCAAAGCGTTTATAGCCCTATGTGGGGAAAAGCTCGGAAAATGTGTCTTTGGAGTGGCCGCGCTCGGTGCCAGCCGCCAGCGCCACGGACACAGCTGTGCCCGGCCCGGACTGGCGCGCAAAGGGGCTGATGGCAAAGAAAGGGCCTTTAATAAACCAGCAGCATAATCCAGGACTCTGTCCTCTTTATTTTTTAATAGAAGCCTTTCACGATATGGAACTAATTATCGCCATCTGCCGTCCCCGGTCTTATATTTCCTCTCTCACAGCTCATTCTTCAAAAACTCAGTAGCTTCCTCCCTTTACATTTGTAAATGCTGTTGACTATGGATAAAATCCATGTTTACTTTGTATTCAGGGCCCATAGGAAAGCTTGTTTTAATCATCAACAGATGTTACATTCTGCTCTGCTGTGCTTGGCACACAACTTCAGAGGGAAATAAAAGAAAAATCTTTATTTTAAATTTAAATTGTAGATTGTTACAGACTAAATAAAATGCCAAATTGTTATTGGAAACAACATGGCCACTGTAATAACTGTAACTGACATTTACTTTTTACAATTAGGTTTTTTTTTCTGGTGCTGTTTAACACAAGATGGTTTCCACATTTTGCAAAGGACTTTCTTTCCCTTTGCTCTGAAATGATTTGCAATCAAGCCACAGACATTTGTAATTTATTTTTATTTAATACTTTCCTACGAGTTTATGAAATACTGGGATTATTATGCCATATACAGTAGATAGTTTTTGAATACGTACTCTCCCTCTGGACTCGTATTTCAATACACATTATCCCCTTGAACTCATTTATAAACACCCATTATTCCCCCAGACCCTGCCATAAACATGGAATATCTCCGTGGACTGTTCCAGCCTTATGGTCCTTTTTATCTCTGGCTTCTTTCCTATTTATATCCATCTTTGATGTCTGATCTTGCTCCCCTGCTGTGCCCTGGGGGTGTCGGTGCCCTCCCGTGCCGGTGGCAGCGGGACTCCGCAGGTACGGGCGCCACTTCCCTGTTCCTCCTTCTCCAGCTGCTGGAAAAACTGAGCTGGAGACAGGGCTGGTTCGGGCACCTGCTGCACGTGGGGGGATTGCGGCATCCCGACATTCCCTGCTTGTGGCATCCACTGGTTCTTTTCCAGGCACTGTGTGAGAATATGATCCTCAAGCCTCCAGCGCCCAAGTGTTCACCCCCCACCCTCACCAGGTACCAAACTGGTGCTTTCTTTGAGTGTTAATTGCTCATTTTGGTTTTATTTCCACACCACTGCAGAACCTAATTGTGAAATTATTTAGAGGTTTAGTATTGCTCAGAAGCAAAATGAAATAAAATATTTTGCCAGTCTTTGCTTGATATTGAATATTTGAACATAATATTTGTGCACTTTACTCCTACGGTAAGAAAATACAAAAAAAAAAATCACAGATACACGGGATGGTTTGGGTTGGAAGAGACATTACAGTTCATCCCGTTCCACCCCCTGCCATGGGGCAGAGCCACCTTCCACTGGACCAGGTGCTTCAAGCCCTGTCCAACCTGGCCTGGAACACTTACAGGAATGGGGAGGATGGATTCCTCCAAAAGATGCCAAAAGATGTTTCATGGCAGAAGTTTCATGGCTTTATACATCAGAGCATCCAAGAGTTTTTCAAGCAAGTCCATAAGGGAGCTGAAAGAGCTGTGCTGGACCTGAAGGACATGTGACACCACTGTAGCTTTGAAGGATGGGAGTTTAGTTGTAAGATAATTAATTTATAAAACACAACAATGCACACCAAATTACTTACAGTCAGATGCTGCACACATTTGGGCAAATATTAACCACAAACAAGTTTAAAAATTTCTTCTTAGGAAATTTTGAGATCTAAAAAGGAAATCTCAGAAGGAAATAAATCCTTTTCCTTTAAAAATTGCAAACTCCAGCACAATGCAAACCAGCTTGGAAAGCAGCAGACAGCTATTTTACATCGCTGCTGAATACTGTTATGAATTAACAGCTCATTAAGCAAAAAAACTTTGCAAACCATGAATCTCAAAAGAAAGTCAGAGAAACTGTCATCTGCAATTTCCAGTGTGTGAATAAATCTAAAAGCCGTCAGGGGACAGAGTTCTGCCGAGAGCCAAACAAACAGGTGTCCCCTGGCCTCCCGACCTCAACATCAGCAGCGCAATAAAACTCTTCCCATTCCAGGACCAAACCATTTGGTACCAGCACATGGGATAATACCTGCTCCTTAAAACACGGAAACGTGGATAACAAATGCCTCTAAAGTCCCAGAAGAAACAGAGACGTGCACTGTGAAGTATCCCCCCAGGAATCCTGTAAATCATACCGAAATTTCACTTGTCCTGGAACAGGTTTGAAAATCTGTTTGTGGTTTCTCCTACATATTTTAAACTGTATCTGGTCAGGTCACAAATGAAAGAGTCCTTCAAACTCCAGTGGAAAGGTCTCTGTATGTGTTATTTTAAAATAGCCTTAAACTGCAGACAAATTTGCTCTGAAAACTCAATTATTTTTATAGTTTTAAAAAATTTTTACTCTTTTTTTAATTGTATTTGATTGATCAGTAAAGTGT
This sequence comes from Neopelma chrysocephalum, assembly GCF_003984885.1. Taxonomy (NCBI): domain Eukaryota; kingdom Metazoa; phylum Chordata; class Aves; order Passeriformes; family Pipridae; genus Neopelma; species Neopelma chrysocephalum. The sequence continues at coordinate 5,385,501 of NW_020897727.1, forward strand.
CATTACTTCATTCATTCCTCCCTGTCAGATTTGGCCGTGCTGACACCACAAGGGCAGAGCTACCACAGTCCTGGGTTATTTTAATTCAACTTACATAAATGTGTTCATGTAGGAGGACCTGTGCAGTTTACACATAGAAGGCACAAAGGAGCAGAACGTGGGTTCTCATCTACACAGGTCAGTATCTGGGCAGAAGAAAACAGAATATGAAAGGAAAAATATCTGAACAAAATAGAAATAGATCTTCTGCCACAAAAACCACGCGCTCAGTTACACGGGTTGGTTTGTGTGCTTCAAATATAATCATGTATGGAAGGGAAGGAACTGGAAAGTAAATGGGAAAATCTGAAAGAGAAGAGGAAATAAATATAAGCAAGGGGAGAGAAAATAAATGCAAGCAAGTAAAGTGAATAGAGTATCTGAATAAATTGTTTTCATGCTATATATAGCATAGATACAGTAAACACTGCTGCAGTTTTTGCAGGCATTAAAGAGAAGTAGCAGTGTCTTGGTCTTCAGATGTAGTGAAGAAGGACATGTGTGTGAGGGGCGTGGCAGCAGCGAGTCCAGAGGGGCAGTGAGGACGGTCCTACCATGGCAGCTGCGCACAGACCCCGTCACCATGGCATCACCCCCCGACCTCGGGAGCTGCACACCTGGATTACAGCCGGGAACACACACGGCACAGCTCGGAGAACCATAAGGAGGGATGCAACAGGAACCCTTTGCTGATCCCATCGTCACCAATCCCCCGCGGACACAGAGATCTCTCATATCACCCAAACTGAAACGTCCCATCAGCATGTTGGCCAGGATGGTTAGTGCCATGGAGATCCCAAATGGAAGCGTCTCCTAGAGAGGACCTAGGAGGCAAGACCTCCCTGTGGAAAACAAGCATGCTGAAGGTCAGAGCACACGACTCATTTCCCCTCATGAATACCAGAATCTGGGTTGCTGGAATCACCACTCTGAAGGAGGTTTGCATCCTGAGTTCTGAGCACCTCTGAAAATACATCTCATGTAGCAATTTCCCAGCAGGTGAATCTTGTTTACGGGCCCAGACTGATGGAGATCTCCTTAGATACAAAGATCGAGGGTGTTTATCGTTGTTACAGAACTCTGGGCACAACATATAATGACTTGATGATACAAATAAATAGGTCAGGTGTTCTCCTGTACAAAAACCTCTGCTCATGCAGATGGTCACCCACACTTAATTTCTGTGACTACCTCTCCATCCATCCATCGATTCCTCTGCATTGAAATGTAAAGTCAACTTGGAAAGCTATTCCAAGATAACCTTCAAAGTCACTCCCAAAAGGCCCCCTCTGACTGCGGGTGACAGTCCAGCCCCTCTCTAGGGTCCCATCTTTGTGACCCTCACTCACTGGACTCACTCGGCACTGCAGCACAGTTTGGCAAGAGGAGGATTTTTACCAGCACGTGTTAGTGAGCAGTTTATCGACACGGAACCCTTTATCTCCGTGGGTGTATCCCATCAGTGCTCATTCACACACAGGTATTGTAAACACCACATAATAAACCAGACAAGCCAATGTTGTGACATGCACAGGAGGCAACAGAAGTAGAGATGGGAGTGTCAGTCCAGCCCTGCATAACACCATGTGTGACACAGAGTGCCACCACCACATAAAGCACAGGAGAGGTAAGAGAAGAACAGATAGGGATACACGAAAAGGCAGAAACATCAAGGATTTTTTTAATGATATTTTTCTGACAGCTCATCACATTATCATTTATTTTCTGTAGTTTGATTCACCACTGAAGAAATCCCCACTCAGACAATTCACGGTGATGGAATAAAACGTCATGAAGAACCTGGGCTGGGAGGACTGATGAATTATTCAAGAAGCAGGAAATTATTAGAGGTCGTGTTTATTCAGAAACAAAAGTGCCTTGTTAATTCACAGGACTCGAGGTAATGTGATGATTTCATCTGACACTTTGCATAAACAGACCACTGGAATTTTCTGTATTACTTCCAGTTTAAAGCTCAATACCTGCACTTGAGCTGCAGGTTTGGAAAATCATCCGCCATAACGGCCTTTAAGTTGTTCCAGTGATTAATCACATTCCCTGATTAACACGTATATTATTTCTAGTCAAATTTTTGTCTACCTTTAATTCAATTCGCTAAATCTCATTATACTTTTTTCTGCTACTTTTAAGAGCTCTCTATTCACTAATTCCTTTTGCCTGTATAGGCACTTACTGACCACATTCAACCACCTCTTTCGTGCCTTTCTGATAACAGAAGAGGCTTGATTTTTTTTTATCTGTCACCATAAGATAAATTTTCCACTTATTTAGCCACTTTTGTGGATTTTCACTGCACCCATTTCAGTGCCCTTCTCCAAGTGTCAGGCCAAGAAATGAACAACGGCACGTGAAGGCACCAGAGGAGCTGTGGGGACTCCCAGGATTAACTAAAGGGAAACTATCAGCATACAAAAACTTTTCAGTAATTATTTTTAATTTTTCAAAGGAGTCGCATACTTTTAAAGTGCATTTCAAAAAAAGGCAGTATTTTTTGTTTTTTATAAACAGACAACTTTGAAATGTATTCTCTTTAAAAATTATACCACTTCTTCACATCCTAATTAATGCCAAAACTTGAATTTCTTTTTTAGTAGTGTATTAGAAAACTGCTATTAACGTAATTTAATTTTTGTGAGGAGTAGCATTTGTTTTCTATTTTAAAAAAAAAGGTGGTTCTGAACTCCTGGTCTGTCAGCATCGCTTAAAACATTCCCATTCCATGCCTCTATGTAATAAATTAAATCAGTGTTTTAATTGTGCCCATGCTTTGTGGTTCCTGGCAGTACAAAAAGATCTTCTGTGAACGCACGTCCCAAAAAATCCTACTGAGTGATTAATTACTGATCTGGAAGATATAAATATGTTTTTCAGGGAAGCCAGTATGGACTGCTGGAAGCTTTGGCCTTATATATGGCTGTAGGTGTCTCTCGCCCAGCAGACATCATCCTAATTCAAACAAGATCCCAGTTTCAATATTTACTGGCAGTATAAATCCTTCCCCTGCCCACTTGCCCTATTTAATTAATACAAGGTATATAGACTTGAAATTGAGGAACACAAGATATGTTTATTCATATTTTCGATTTCTCCAAGTTCTCCTCATCCTTAAATAAGCCATCAGCCCAGTGTCTTCAGCATTGCATGTTCTGGACAGCAGAGCTCCTCCAGAAGAAGGTTTTTATCAGCATGGGAGTAAAGTCCAGCCCAACTGTCAGTCCCAACCTTCCTCCCCACAACTCTGGGCTGTCACAGCCAGCGGCTTTGCTCTCTCCTCAAAATCTTTTCCGGTCCAAATCAATTCTCGGAGAACCCATTGGTATTTGCAGTCTGCTCCCAGCACGTCATACAATAAACACACAAGGAGAGGAGCTTTATTTCCCTTCCCACCAGAACACCATCAAAATTAAAACCGAAACTCTTCCTGTCTGTAGCAAGTCAGTGCCACTCCAGCCGGGTGAGGGGGGCCAGCTGGAGTTTCCACCACCCCCGGGGAGCATCTCCCAGCGGGATGAGGAGCAGCAGGCAGGGGATCATTCAACAGAAGGAGAACTAATCAAAAACTGCAGGAAGTTGAAAGGACCTGGAAGCAGCGAGGCGATACTGAACTTCTCAGAGGCCAAAGTAACCCCAGTGGAGATTACTGCCTAATGGCCTGACAGGGGACTGAGGGCTCACAGTCCAGCTCTGTGTTGTAAGGAACACGATTTATGTTACTACAAGCAAGAACATGACAAAGACAAACAAAGACTAACTCCATCCTTACTCTTTGAAAAGGTCTGTCCATAGTCAAGGAACAGAGTGAGGTGTGACAGAGAAACATGTGCCTGTTTGGAGCATAGAAGACGAGAGTTTTGCAATCCTCTGAGCACCAAAATTCTCTGAAATCACTGGGGCCATTGTGATTGCTCATTAACAATACACATCTTCCAACTGACATTTTTCATTTGGACCTTGTGAAAACCACAAATCAAACATACATAAGAAGGTAGCCAACTTCAACCGAGGAAAGGTCTTTAAAAAACAAGAAAAAAAATAAACCTTTGATAAAATAATTGCTTCTACTGTTATTTTTTTTTGCTATTGCTTCAAAAACAATTTCTCTTTCTTTCTTGTTCATCTATCTGGTGTCCTGCTGGTGAGCAGATGAAAGGTCCAGTCTCTTTAAAATTTCATGCAGGGCTCTTTAGAACATCTCAGTTTTAAATGCCCATGGCAAAGACAACAAAATGTGCCAGTAAATGGAAAGCAGATGAAACCTCTGTTTATATACTCCTTAAAGGTAGTGTGTGTGACAGAGGGGCTGTTTTCACACCCAAGCAGAGTGGCAAGAACCGTTCTTAAAATCACTGAAACACATCACTTATATTCACCAAGTACTGATCACAACTCAGCATCCCAAAAACTACCCATGACTTAGCAAACCCAGGTGGGTACAATTATATCACCTGGTAAGGAAAGTTTTCTTCTCCTTCTACCCTTAGAGAGCCTGAAGGGAGTCTACAGGAAAGATGAAGACTATTTACAAGGGCCTGGAGCACCAGGACAAGGTGGAATGGCTTCCCACTGCCAGAGGGCAGGATTAGAGAGAATATTGGGAAGAAATTCTTCCCTGTGAGGGTGGGGAGGCCCTGGCACAGGTTGTCCAGAGAAGCTGTGGCTGTTCCATCCCTGGAAGTGTTCCAGGCCAGGTTGGATGGGGCTTGGAGCAACCTGGTCTAGTGGAAGGTGTCCCTGCCCCTGGCAGGGGCTGGAACAGGATGAGCTTTAAGGTCCCTTCCAAATCACTCCATGATTCTCTGATATCACTGGCATTTCCTTCACGTGATTTTGCCACTCACAAAGAGCACATTTTGACCAAATTCAAGACAACAGAGTCTCACAACCTACTTCATGTTTGTACAGCTCGTGAGCCAGTGATGGTAACCACCATAATCTAAGGCAGCAACATCCAAGTCTGGCAGGTTTGTGTGGGTTTGTAGCACCTTTTTGTATCTAATAAGTCCTAAGTATTTTGCCAGATCAGTCACTAAATTTCCAGCCGGAAGCCACAACATCTGTTTCCTATATCTCTGCTGTTGCTGCTCTCATTTACAGTGTTCACAACTCTGAGCACTCTCAAGAAGATATTTCTTAGTTCACTGTGGATTTGAAGCACGTGAGTCACATCTGTGCGCTGAAGCACCTTGAGAGGGACCAGTGGAAGCTCTGCCTGAAAGTGGGAACAAGTATAATTAAAAAAAAACAGAACAAAACACACACAAAAACCATCAGAGGAACCAGTTGCCAAACCCTGAGATACTTGAAGAAGGACAAAAATTTATGGACTACTTTTCAGAGAACTGTTCCGATATTTAATGGAAATCTAAATTCCCTTTAGGAACAGGGTAGTTTTAGCTGCATAAACTCATTATGAGTGGAGTTATGTTTTGTACACTAACAATGAAAAGAACAAACAACTGTATCAAAGTGGACGAGATGGAAGGTTTGGACTCAGCATCCTGACACAGAAAATGTTACCCTGCAGGAGTCACTTGCATTAATCAAAATACTCTGGTAGCGAATCCCACACTGAGAACAAGGGCCAACCACACAGGGGGATCAGGTGTGTGATGGGGATGTCTCAAAGTGAAGATGATTCAGCCAGGAAACATCTCTACCAGAGTCTAAAGGTCAAGTTTGGAGAGCACTGTGCAACATCACCCACAACAAGGAAACTTTTTGTCTCCAAAAGAGCTGCTGATCAATCGGATCATCCTGGATAACCTTGTGCCAAGGCAGTTCCAAGGAGACAAATCAAAACCATCAGATGTTCAACAGAGCAGACTTGCAGATGAAGGATGCACAAGTGAGTCATGGGCTACTCGATACACAGAAGTGAGTCACGGCTCAGTAAATGTGCTTCTCTGGCCATGTCCCTTCGTCATGTAGTGCTAATAAGAACAAAAAAAACCCAATTGCATCAGTCATGGCAGAGGAAATGATAAACTCTTTCCGTGAAGCCTGAGCTCATGCATCCAGAACAACACCCCTCAAGGGATTTTGCAGCCAAGTTTTGTGAGGTTATCAACAGGAATACAATGCACAAACCATTTTCTCTATTACCAACTACAGAGGTGAAGAAGCCCAGAGAGCTCCAACTGGGAGCGAGTCCATCACGATTTGCTCCACAGGATTTGCTCCATGAGTCCTGCAGAACCACTGTCAGGTGTCTCTGTCCCAGCTGGGGTGGGCACACCACTCTGGGCTTTTAAGGCTGAAAATAACATGGGTGATTTTGCACAATAATCTGACCAGTGCAATATTTCCACCCAAATCGCATCTGTAGGACCTTAATGGAATGTGTAAGTAAAAGGAAATCTCTGTTACTCATCCCAGAATTTAATCAAATGAGAAGGATAAACGGTGTTTTCTTTGAAAGTCGTGTCTGTGGTACATAATGTGCTGTCACACCAGAACGGCCTTAATACAAAATGAAAAACTCTGGGCTATTTTCTGTAAGCAGAGAAATAACTTGGGGTTATCCTTTTAGCTTACTCATGCATTATGGGTTCAATAGCTTAGTCTGGTTTTTTTAATGTGTTACTCTTAATTAGACACAGCATAGCCAGAGGCAGAAAGCAATCAGAAGAACCAGCAAAGATCCAGACTCAACACATCCCACTCCACAGGACCCTGTCACTGCCCAGCTGGACTCTCACTGCCTCTGACTGCCCAGGAGACACCTCTGGGCTCTCTCTTTTTCAGTTGTAAAATAAAAGATAAAACTATAACAATATCAAACAAGAAACTCACCTATTCTCTAAAAAAAAGTTATGAAAAGCGAAATGTGGAAAAATAAGCACAAAATTAATACAAAACCTGTGACAAACTTGGGCCAGAACCTCATTGGCTGTAAAGCTCATGTCCTCTCTTTGTCCATGAGGGATCTGCGACAATGGCTGTGCCACCATCCTCCCACACTTGCCGTTCTCACCTGCGTGTCCCAAACCCCTCACAGGGGTTATGGATGGATCACCAGTTACTGCATCTCCCAAAGATAACTCAAGCTTTAAACACTTATATTGAAAAAAATGAAGAACCAAAGCAGGCTTTTCTCCTCCCCCTCTAGCACAGCAAGGCACGAGCAGCATCCCAGCCAGATGCACCGGGCGAGTGGTGTTCAGCCCCAAGAGCCACTTGGTTTCAGTGCTAGAGTGGACCTGGGTTTGCAAAGAGGGACCATCCCTGGCTTCAGGGCAACCCATCTGTTGCTGGCTCTGGAAGGGACCACGATAAAATAATACGTATTAAAACACCACAAACTCCATCCTGTGCCCCTGAGCTGTTCCGCAGTTCCATGGTTCCCAACCAGACTGCGGCACTGAGACCCGGCTTTCAGCTTCACAGGCAAAAAAGCTTGAACAATAACTCTGATGCAGTTTTCCAAACACATCCTGAGTGATCTGCACACTGATTATAATCCTATACCAACCCCCTGATGGTGCCCTGCTGAGGGAACCTTTCACCAATGCTTTACAGGACCAGCTGAGTGGGTGACGCTTTCCCACGTGCGACCTCTGGGAGCATCCCACCCTGCTCCAGTGATGTCCCATTCCTAATCCCTGTGCCCACCAGCTGGTACATCCCCCACAGCACAGCCCAGCCCATGGACAGCCGGGCCCCAGCACAGGGCTGGCAGCACAGCAAGGCAACGAAACCAGCCCACCTGGGCACAACCACCTGGGCACGACCCAGGAGCGTTCTCATTAACATCCTCATCAGCCGTTCCGTGCAATTAGCTCCAGGTAGTTGAAAGCACAACTTTCTGCAAACCTTTCTACATCTGTGTTTTCCCCAAAGTCTTGACTACCTGGTTTACTGCTGAAATACTAAAACTCAGCTCTCCTTCCATAAAGTATTTTAATCTAAAAATAATTCAAACCATGTTTATTTTTAAGAACTTTTACCCTCCCCAAAACAGTTTTTAAAAGAAACCAACTTTAACCATGAATACAGAGTAAATAATTGCTGTTGCTTTCCTTGCAGATAAATCACTTTTACGCTGAATTTTTTTTCAAAAAAAGATCAAAAGTAATATTAATCATGCTGGCCAGGGAGCAAAAGGACATTCCCAGACATTAACTGCTTTCCAAATATGAAAAACATATTAAATATCTCTCTAAAACAAGATGTTTTCCTCATGTTTCCTTTGGGGGAAATCTGCTGGGCACATTCCTGCCTGAATGAGGCCGGGGGGGGCACCTGCTGTGTGCTGGTACCATCCCCCCCACCACACCTGCCCACAGGCCTGGCATCTGGCAGGCTCCGGCATCAGGATGGCGATGCTCCAGTGGCACATCCACACAATGTGCCCACGCCACCTCACCTCCCCCTGCCCATCACCAGCCCAATGCCAATGATCCATGGTGCCAGGCTGACACAGGAATTCTGCACTGGGAGTCATCCTGATTCTGCAAATGGATTTTTCCCAAACTTTTACAGGAAAGCACACAGGCGGAAACTCCCACCCCATCCAGCTGTTGCCACAGCACACGTAGCTCAAACACCTCAGATTTTGCTTCTGTTTAATGGTGACCTGTGATTCCTGTTGCCGTAGGATTGGAGGCAGGAGGGAGAGAAACCCGCTTCGACAGCACAAGGAAATATAATTAGGGTCAGTCCCAAGTAAGATGCAGAAAAACTGTTTTTCCCTCAGCTTGAGCTGCCCAAGTTGGCACAGAATCCCGGCACACCCTCAGTCTTCATCACCTCCATGCATTAGGGAGTGGAAAACCCTGACTCAGAGGGAAGGTGCTGCCTCAGGCCCACATGTACAGCAGCAAAGCAACCTTAACCCCACAATGTGGTTTTGTTATTAGCACAAAAGAAGGAGGGTGATGCTCAGTGCTGGGTACCAGCCACAGAGCAAAGGCCATCAAAAGCATCACTTCTCCAGAGAGGCTTTTCCCTTCCCCTTCCCGCCCCCAAAGACTTTTTAATGATTTAAAGACATATCAAGAAAACGCAGATGCTTTCTTCTCTTTCTGGAGCTGGGGAATTGTGCGGTCCTGTCTGCCCCACAGTGGGACACACCAGGTGCCAACCCCAGGGATGGACTACACGTGATGGTCCAGCACTCCAGTCACATTCCATACCATAGTACCCAGTCTGCAGAATGCCCCTTGCACTGATCCTTAGGAACTGACACATGTTAAACCACACAGCTCCAGCCTGGTGTCTGCTGCCCCACCACACCTCCGCATTCCTGCTTCCAAGAAAGAGAGCTCTGCCTAAAAAGAGAGGGATGAGTTTGTTTTCCCAGCACTAAAGGCTGCTCAGCACCAGCAGTGACTCCTCTTCCCCTTCATTTACCCCACTCCCCCAGGGGTGGGAGGGACCCAGAGCCAGGGAAGGCTGCAGAGCAATGGTTGAGTCTCCTGTTGGATTTGCTGTATGTATTTATTTGTTACTGAAGTCCCCCTAATTACTTCGAAAGCCTGTGAATTCTGGTCACAGGAATGAGAGGTTTCTGTCAAAGTAATTTTCCAGAAAAAGCTGTTTCTCTGGAATAAGCTTCTCATCTGCTAATCCACCAGTGCTGCAGCCGCTGGCCGGCCCAAACAAAGGAATACGGTTTTCTTCCCAGATACCCCGAGGAAGAATTTTATTAGCAGGGTACGTGTATGATTAGAATAACAGAAAGAGTTTATTTGTGAAAGAACTGACATCAAACCAATACCCAAGTCCTCTGAGGACAGGGGAGATGCCTTTGAGCAAGAAGCTTTAAAAAAACTACCAGAAAGCACCCTGGTCCCTCACTTTTTCAACCTAGTTTGTTCTCTCTGCCTCACTAGAATCTCTTTTTTTAAAAGGACTAGTAGTTGAACCTGTACCGACTCCTAAAAATTAGGATTTTACATGTCTATCATCCCTTCTAAGAAAAAATTCCCATATATCCAAGTGGTAAACAGCACACAAAGCAAAGTGATAAAACTTGGTGGAAAGTTCCTAACTATGAATCTTTCACATGTTTCAAGTTAAGTAGATGATAATGCAAAAGCAAATGGAGTGAGCATCCTGGGATTTGTAACATAAAGCTGTCTGGTACCTCCCATCCAGATGTCACAGATCCCATGAGAGCAGGAATTAGCTGTCCCTAACTTACCTGCCAAGCCCAAGCTCTGCTGGCCCCGTGTCACTGCAGGGCAGGTGGGTGCAGAGGAGGCTGCAGCCGAGGGGTCTCACGGCATCAGGGCTGGCAGAGAGGCTCCCTCTGCATCCTCCACGTGTCCTGGCTGGAAACTGACGGGACCAATGGAGTCTGGGAGGGTTTGGGATCACAGCAGGACAACCTGACAACGCCTGTCCCTGGCTGTGGTGAGAGCACAGTCCTGAGGGTACCAGCGGCTGTGCCCGGGCTGTTGGAATGTGTGCCCTTGGCCAAATTAAAACACGAAAAAAGGAGCCTACAGGAATTATTATTGTTTTCTGATTCACTCTTAGATTAGTACTCAAAGATATACAGTCTCAAATTATTATCCAAACATTAGGAGAAGAAAAAACAAATATTTAATATATCGATTTAAACTTCTGTTAGACAAAAGTACTTAAGAACATACCCTGAGCTGTGGGTGTGTCTGTGCCACCAACGACTGCCAAGAGACGTGGTGCAGAATTGCTACAGTAAAAAACAAACAAAAAGAGAAAATACAAATAAGTGAGGCTTCTCCCCAAACTGTTTTCCTTTCCTATGAAGGAGACAGTTATCCCTCCTCCAGCAGGATGGAGATAAGCACACACAGAATGCCCACAGGCTACAGTTTTTCATTTTCCTCTTGGCGGATCTACAACTAAGCTGCCAAAATAAACAAACTTCCCCTTCCAGTCAGGCTCAAAATGAACAAAACTGAATTTTTATGTCATAAAAGGAAGCAAAAACTTAATCAGGAACAGTTAAAATGCTTAAAATATCAACACTTTTTTCCAGAAGGGAAAATAAATTTATGAAGACAAGCTATTACGTGCTGATTTCAGACACTAATTACGTAGTTCCCAACACATCCAACGCAGTATCACCATCACAGTTGTCTTCCTAAAGTCAGTGAGGAGAGAAAGTTTGGCCTCATGACATCAGGGACCAAAAAATAGACTTTTTAGGTCAGAAGAGGACCAAGCACATATTTTGACAGCTACCTCATCTGACTCATTCTTTGAAGAGCAACAACTTCACTAAACAACGAGAGCTTTGAGTGACATTTTTGCTACCCAGTGAAAGCTCCAAAAAGAACCTGGAGAGGAACTGAAGTCTCCTCACTGACTCAGAGCTGCAGGGATGCCCCAGGGTCACCTGAGCAGCCAAGAGCCAGCTTGGCTTTAAAGAGCTGGTATTGATATTGTCTGGAGTCACTGAGATTTCTCTGGAGGATCCAGACTACTTTCATTTTCAGACCTAATATGAACTTCAAATGATTAAATGTTTCATTGTGTATTAAGACCTGAAGGATGAACTTTTACAAAATGCTGAAAACACAACAAGCACGATGAAGACATAGACACGGAGACTACAAGGATGCCCTCCCGCGGTGCCAGTCAGCAGATTTCAGCAGGGCTTTGGCACAGCTCTGCCTCTGGCAGGCCAGGAACCACAAGGAGAGCTCAGCCCAGCCTTCACAGGCTCCCCCAGCCAGCACTGACACAGCAGCTCACACGTCCTGCGTGGCCAACGCTGCTCGAGAGCTTCCCTGAGCCACTGTGCCGTCCTCTGACTCCTTCAAGAGATCTCTCCGACCAATTGGTTCATTACAAATTGCTCCTTTTAATTACATCATGCAAATGACTCGCTCTTCAGCACTGGGAGGAGCAGTCACCAGGAGGTCATGCTCACGCTGACCACTCCAGCAGGAATGTGGAGCCCATGGAGCGCGTTAGCTCCGGTGGTTTTGGCCATGCGAGGGGGAGAGCACTAAAGATTACTCCAGCACCCCTCACGCCAGCCCAAAGAGCATTAATAACAGGGGCAGACAAACATCCAGCCCAAACACAGAGCACAACATCGATCACATTCGGTTCCTCTTGTACTTCATGAGGATGTTGCATTCCCAGGACACCAAGGCAAGACTGTTTTTACTGGAAACAGGCTTACTTGGACGTACAGCTCAAGATTTTGGCAAGGACAGGACTGAACACTGAGCAGGTACTCCCAAAAAGCATGGACTGTCCATCCCTGTCCCTTCCCAGAGGAAGGTTTGGGTCCCTTGGTGAACACAGGCATTACTGAGCTCCTTGGTGGGACCACGGCCACAGCTGGTGGTCCCTCAAACACGGGTGCTCAATGTTTGAGTCACACACCCAAGATAATTCTGTATTTAATCTCAGGGACATTCCAACTGACCCCTGCCTCTGACATTCCCATAATTAGAAGTGTTTGACATTACACTTTACCAACATTCTTCTTAGTTGGCATTTTTGTATGCAATTAATAACCTCGACTAAAAATAAAATTTATGTATATATACAGTGTGCTGTGAAACCCAAGATATTTTAAGATAGTGTTTCATCTGAATACTTTCTTGAGGTCATGTGGAGCATCTCTCTCTTTATATGGATAACTAGAAGCAAAGAGGAATCCGTCATGATAACATGCAAATAAGTACGGTGCATTCATACGAGACCAAACACTGAAGTAATAAAAAGGAAGGAAAACTACACAGCAGGACAGATATTTCCAGCATTAATGTAGCATTTTCACCTGCTGTGCAGACACAAATTCTGTGTACACGAATTAACACTTGCTCTTATTTGTTTTCTCACCTTCTTTATAGACTAGAAGCCTTGTGTGAGACTTTACTTTCAACTAATATTAAGAAGCATCCACGGCTGCAAAGATTATTTCCATTTATTCATGTGAAAAATGGTGTTGTTCTGTGCACTTCCTGAGGGAAAAAATTTAAAGAGTTACACCAAAAACTAAGAAGAAATGTCTGTTAGACTCTCAGCATTTTATCACCAAGATACCTTTAAAAAAAATAAATCTTACATCCTCAGAATAGTCACCCAAATGCCAATAATAAGGGCTAAATCAATTTAATCACAGAACTTCTGTACTTGCAAAGCTCAGCAGGAGCTCCTGGGCTTCATGGAGGTGGAGACTGGACTCTGGTTTCTTATCTTAATGTTTTATATTAACATCCTTTTAATATTAACACGAGCCTGAAAACAGCCCTGCATGTGCAGCTGGGTCACGTGCTCATTTCCATCAGCATTCCTCTTGCAACTAGTTGCTTGTAGATAAGATTTCTAAAATAATTGATATTTTCATGGAGCCAGCTATGTTTTAACATCGAAACCACACAAGGAGATGGCTCTGAGAAAAAAAAATCATTACCTAAACAGGTAATTTTTACTGAATTCCTGAGGGGTTCCAGCACAGGAATTCCCTCAGCTGTGCTGTACATTTGCTATCACAACATACATGCATTGTACCTCACTCAGCCTGGCACATAAAATCCAAGTGTGTTCAAGTCTCTGGTGACAGAACAGTCCTGATTGCCTTTGTTCTGCTAATTAGCAGGGAAAAAAACCCTTGGAATAAGTTTTTCCCAGTGAGTGCGTTAGTGAACACACAGTGCAATAACACAGCACCACGAGAAACTCCTGTAACAGAGAATTCTGGCTTCCTGCTTTCTTAAGCCTGACACAAAGCTGGAATAATTAGGGTGATAAAGTCAAAGCAGCCCGAGTAAATTCAGCTAAATCTGGTATCACCACAGTTGGGACACTTATTTGCATGTTTAAATTACTCAAGTGACTCATTTTCTAATTTCCTTTTCAATTGCTGAATGCCCTACGTCTAAAACGAGTCCCTGGAGAGCAGAGGCTCAGCGCACAGTGTGTTAAACTTACAAACTTGTTATACTGCACAAGATTAGCATAATATTGCATATGCTATTCCTTATTTAATAAAAATTTAATTGTGCATATAATTTGATAATTCAATACCAATAATTTGTTGTACAAATCTAGAATGCACTCATTTGTTTTTTCTTGGAAAAAAGTTACCTGTGAGGTTTTTGTGACTAAACATTCTCACCAGAACTCCCAGTTTTGCCATATTTTACCTGCAGCTTCCCTAAGCAGGACAAAGCTCAGACCCAGGGAAATGAAAGCCTTTTGTTGGCACTCAAATGTCCATAAATCCAGCCTCCTGGTCTTAGTGGGGAAGATACAGAACACTGAGGTTACAGCTCTTAATTAATGATGTCCTGCGATGCTCCTTGGGTGCATCTTGCATGCAAAGCCAAGGAATGACCACAGAATGTCCTGACCGGGCCACTTTGCGGGCACTGGAGACAAAGTTCTCCAATACACACCAACGTTATGAGAGGATTTCAGTAACACACTGCAAACAGCCACTGAAAACATCTTGAAAAGCATTTGGAAAATCCCCTGTAATTACATCATTCCCAATTAGTGTCCCTGGCAAACCAGCCTCTCGACTGGTTTGTTGACGTGCAATCTGGTTTTCCATATCCTGGGGGGAAACAGTGATCTTGGGAACCTCCTAATGAGAGTAAAACTCACTCAACAGGATCACAGCAATGACAAATTCATTCTCTTCTGTAGAAATTAGGAGAAAATACTTAGCTCATGTGTTCTATTGACACATTATTTCTTCCCTGTTTTCTAGCATGGCTGTCTGGAGCTCATCCAAACCTCCAAAGACAACGGGGACCACTGGTAGCAGCTCTACGCCCTCCTTCTCGTGTTCCCCATGGCAGCCCTGGAGATTTAACACCCACCCACCTTCCCTCACCCAGAGTCATAGCAATGTATTTTAATCAAGAGTAATTACTCCACTAACAGAGGAATGCCAGAGGATGCATTTTTCCATTTAAAAAAAAAAAGTCCTAATAAACATCCACCTCCATACAGGTGTTAAAACCATTAACCCACACACACATCTAAGCTGAGAGAGGAAAGGGTTCTTTTTCTCACATGAAAACACTTTTCAGAGAAGGCAGTTTTTGCAGAGCTGTATTAACATTCTCCCACAAAGGTCAGTGTAGAACACCCCGGGACCTCCTGGAGCCTGTGCTGGGAAACCCACTTTACATCTGCCAAGTCTATATTCAATCTCAGTGTAACATACAGGTGACCTTCCTAAGCCTCTCTACCTTCTCTAAATTTAAATTAATTGTATCATTTTATTTAAGTTTCCAACTTGCTGTGGTGTATTAGCATATTAAAATTAACTCTGCAGGCTGTAATCACTTTACCTTAATAAAACAAGTTACCAAGGCAAATTTGATAAAATTATAGTACCCCCTTGTGGTGTTACCTTCATACCCCAATAGAACATCTTTTAATACTATATTCTAAAAAAAAAAAAAAATCCTTTATCAAGCTCAGTGGATAACTAATTAACCTTTTCTAGAATCCAACAGGAGCAAAGGGAAATTAAAGGGACTATCACTGGAATCTGAGAATGGATGAGCTAGAACGCCACTATTCAGTCAGGGAACCTTGCTGGGACAGCCTGGACACAATTCCCAACTATTTTAAAGTCATAATATCCCAAGTGCAACCCATGACCTTCCATTAGGACAGAAGTCAGGAAAAAAATTAACATCTCCTGTCCATGACAAACAGAGCTTTGCACAAACACAACTTCATACATTCCCCATGTTTGGCTGCAAGGGAAGAACGGAAAAGAGAAAGTCTGGAAGAAATGCACCTAAGGAGATGTTATTCAGGGAAGAGAGGACCTCCTGCTTCACACACACATTAAGAATTTTACAACCTATTCACATGGACCTGCATGCACGGAACGTGTTCCTTGTCCCTCCCCAAAGCCCTGATACAGGAGCCCGGCTCCAACTGGATGGGTTTCCTTCTCCTGCAGCACTCAACTCTGCCTTTCCTTTTCCCACTGTCTCTCTGAAATTCCATGGAAGGACATTGTTGTTAAGCAGCAGTGAGTGTTACTCTCCCAGCAGTGTACACTAATAATAATTCAGTGCAGTGTCACGGAAGGCTGTGAGCTCTTAGCTGAATTTATTTGAAAAATAAAGTTTGTTCTTTTTCTCCAAGATCTTTCTTTAAGCCAGCGTGGAACTCTTGTAAAAGAAAACTGCCCCTAAGTACCAACTACCCAAGGAACAGCCTTTTTATTTTATTTTTTTATTCCTTGCTCACCATGACAACATAATAAATGAGCCCTGAGAGACTTGCAGTGCTTAACTATTTAAAATTGTGTATTTTATCTTTCACTGTAGGCTTCCAGACATAACATCCATGATCTATTTTTCAAACCCTCTTCAGTGTCTCTGAGTGAAATAAGCCAATTTTCACCTGCAATATGCAATGATCAGAAGGACACCTTGAGCGGGGACTCTGGTAACACTTTACAGAACTACTCTTACAGTATTTTTGTGATCCATTAATAATTACTTGCTCCTGTAAAAGAAAAGCAACAAGGCCACAGTTTCACCATCTGCTTTTTCCATTTTTGTTTGGAATTCTGCTGGATGGCTCTGTATTCTTTCATACATGACTAATAGGAAAGATACAAGACTAATAGGAAACACAACTGCAACTTCACTTAGGCTTGGTTTCAGTTAACAGATGGGCTTTAAACTATCCAACATAAAAGCATTCATTTCAGAAAAACTGACCCCAAAACTGCTTCATAAAATGAAGTATTTCCATTTTTTTTCCCCTCAAAGCTTTAGGATCTTTCATGACACTACAGTATAAGAGGCCCCAGGGTTAAAAAAGAATAGCACACACACACACACACAGTTTCTGACCTTAAATATCAGAGACTAAAGGTTTTGCAATAAAAGTATCAGCAGTAACATACACAGCTCTGCAAAAAGCCTCCTAGACCACAGCTTTTCTTGCTAAATTTCAAGTGCCAACATAAAATTATAGCAAAGAGATCTGCAAAATCCCTTTTTTGGGTCAACTGAAGCTCTAGTTTTCCAGCAGCCAGTACAGGAGCTGTGGTGGGAGTTTGTGGCTGTTGTAGCAGAGCTTCCCTCTGGCTAAGTAACTGCTCCGAGTCAGCCAAACAAACACTGCGATTTCTCAGTCCCACCCTTTCCCAGGCACAAGGGCTGGGGGCAGCAGCACCAGTCCTACTTCCACTATTGAATGTACGACACAATGAGTGCAAAGCTGGTCGTCCCACACACCCTGGACAGCTGGAAGAGCATTTACCCAAGATCAATAAACAGGTTTGGCAAGATCCCTGCAAGTGCCCAAGGCCAGGTTAGATGGGGCTTGGAGTAACCTGGTCTGGTGGAAGGTGTCCCTGCCCATGGCACAGGTTATGGCAGCAGCCCCACTGAAAACAAAACGTTGCCAAAACTTCACACAGGTTTATATTCACAATTAAAGATATGCAGAATTATACTGGAAAGCACTTTTTGCAACGCGGTTCTCCTACTTTTGTCTCGGAGGTGCCCGTGCAACACCACCACGCAGATGGGTGTGACAGGGCTTCCCAGAACTTCCAGGCATAGCCCGTAGGTGGCGGCATTTTTATAGGGAAAAACCAGAATTCCCTTTTTTCATTCTCACTGTACAGTGGGATTCCGAGCCCGGTGCTCACACGCAGAGACACCGACTCTGGCCAATAGTTCCTCCCCCAGCAGAGCTGGGCAGTGCCCACACAAACAGCAACATCTGGCTCCGGACAAGAAGCCCAACTTTTCTCTCCACACACGTTACAGAGCAGCCTCCCCAAAGTCACTCAAACACGAGTTTAGAAACAAAGGAAGCAAGGGAAGTTTTCCAAATCACACTGCACTCCATGAGCATGGCTCTTTATTTTAAATACTTTTTATTACTTCCTAACCAGAACTCTTTCAGCTTTGCAGAGAGGTATAGAATCACCTTAAAAAAATAATAAAAAAAGAACACCACACCAAACAAAATCCCCCAAACCATCTAGTTTGGAAAGTGCTGTTAAAAACTCCTACAAGAATCAACACTGGAGAAAACTTAGTGAATAAGCCAAAGTAGAAGCAAGTTCCTGTCTTTCAGACAGTGGGGTTTGCCAGATGCATCATCACATCTGCATGAGAGCAATTTTTCATTATTTATAAATGCGTTACAGGAACACGGCCAAGCTACAAGCCAAGGAGTCCAACACACATTTAAAAAAAATAAAACCAAAAAAACAAAACCCAGGGAATGTGTCTTGGTTATAGAACAAAAGAATTCATTTTATCACTTGGCTTTAGCGCTGCAGAAAATGGCTCCTGGTGCGCTGAACCCCGTGATGAATGTGCCCCCTCCAGATCTTTATTGCCCCTGTAAATCACCGCACTGACAGCACTTAATAAGAAAGCTTTGGAGTGGGTTTGAAGTTTTGCTTTGTACAAATAAAATCTCATATTAAAGAATTTGCTAGTCCTCAAGGTGTGGAAAAATGACTATGACTAGAACCTGTTGTGCTTGCTTTTTTTAACTGTTTGTTTCCACCATTTTTTTTTAATCATTTTGTAGCAAAGGGACCAGAATAACATGAGGAAATCACTCTGTATTGAAATAGAAAATTAGAGTCAGGACTTAGTTATTAAAACCCCTTATTTCTGGTGTTTCTATGCCCTGTGATGTCTGGACAGGGCAACAAAATCAGATGCATAGAATATAAAACATGAAATACTTTCCATAGTTTGATATGACATGTTGACAATACTTCCAGTTTTTAACTAAAGAAAGTGATGATTTGACATCCGAAGTTATCAAAATTCCACTGTTAGAGAAAGGGCAGGATTATCCCAGTCACCTGTTACCCCACAGGTACAAAAGGCCTTAAATCCCTTGGCAGAAACTACAACAATATTCACAGATGGACCAGTTGTGGTCAGTAACATGAGTTCTACTTTATACACATATATTTAATTTTATATATATATAAATATATACACACACACAGAGAGCTTCGGTCAAGCAACAGCACTCTATAGGGAAACAGAGAAATAAATTATTACTACACAAATATGTAAAGCTTATATCAGGAAGCAAATAGATCTATTTATAATGACAGATTTAATAATTTGCTTTAGAAATGACATTCTAGAACAGATATTTGGGGTAAATAATGGTTATCTGGAGGTGTTCAGAAGGAAACTGCAGTTTGGCTCAGGCCATCATGTACTGACAGTGTCAGCACGTCACTGAATGACACTTTAACCAAAATAAATCACAATTAATGTGATGGTGGCTTTCTGTTTTGCTTCCATGCCTTGCATTATCCTTGCTCAATTCCAGGCAGCACCATTCCTTCTAAACTAGTTTATGGCACACCCTGGACAAGGAAATCTTAACAGGAAACTACGGTTATTTGGACAAAGCTAAACATATTTATAGGGAAATAAATATATTTCCTGTTCAAACTGGGAGTACAAAGGTATTATGTGCCAAACTATCAACAGGTCTGGAGAAAACTCAGCTTCTCCTGATGGATTTAAACACATTTTAGAAGGCACCTCAAGAAAAATACATATTAATGGACATGGTCTCTAAGTGTTCAGTCTAAATCTAGGAAAAATTAAGTAAGGTTTTTCCTGAAAAACAAAACCAACCAGTATTAAAGGAGCACATTAATAAGAGTCATTTAGGATTAGGATCCAAAGTATCACATATCAGTATTTCCCAGCTGCACGGATTATTCCCCTGGATCTTTTTCTAACTCTCATCACTACAAAGAACACAAAGGTGTCCCCTGTGTCACCAGTCAGAACCTGGCACTTGAGGAGAGTCTACAGCACCTAACCAAGGAAGAGAATCAGGGCAAAAGTGGATTCAAAAGAAAGTTTCAGGTTCCTCGTGTTCACTTGGTGCAAACAAACCTCCTTTTGCAGTGCATTCCTGGTACCCCCTGACCAGGACACAGACACAGCCACGACCCCCTCCCCACTCCCCCTGGGGCTTATCAAGGCACTCAGAGGCTGATTTAACACCTATAATGATTAATTTGATTTTTAAACTACTTTATGATGATTTATTCTTTTTTTTTCAATTTGGAAACCATTCTTAAACCTCTGAAAACAGTTCTGTGTAAGTTTGGGGGTTGTGTGGGGGTATTGGTTGGGGGTTTTTTAATAAAATTAAGCCCAACAATTACTGATGGAATCACTTGTTTCACTTAAAGAGCAAAATGCAGCTCCCTCCCTCCCTGCCCACGCCAGGTGAGATGCCGGTGCTCAGGTAGGGCAGAACCTCTCAGCTCTGGGTTCCAGCTCAGCACTCTGGAGCTGGATCACCCCTCAGTATTGATGTTTGCCACTCCACAGCTCAATCACCTCATTAGCTGCCTTTTATTGAGTACCAACATTCATTACTTACTTTTCAGTTCTTTGATTAAGCGCCGCATTGCCGGGATCCCCAGCCTGCATCTGCCAGCTGATTAGCTCAATAATTCTGATAATCTGCTCAGAGCCGGGAAGGGACTGAAATCCCTGGGAGCTGCCTCAATTTACTCCTTTTGTGCACAACATCAATACACCCAACTCCCAGCAACACAATCCAGCAAATCAAACTTCAAACGCGCCAAGTTAGGGAGTTAATTTCAACGAAAAGCCACAGCAGGTCACTAAAATGCCCCGTAATTGTCTCTGGGTTGTGCTGTGGGATCCTCCCACGCCCTCCTGGCACACTGTGAGTGCTGGAGGAGCCCGGAGCGGCCCTGGAGCGGGACAGGAGCCACCCGGAGCAGGGGTGGCAGAGGTCAGCACAGCCCTGCCCACCGGCCCCAGCTCATCCCTCGTTGTCCCTCCAGCACTGCCCGACATGATTTAACAACTGTAATCCCTTATTTAACGATGTCAAAGGTTTTTAGGAAATTGACTGTATTTCACCAACGATATATTTCTTCTCGATGACAGAGTGGTTAAAATGATTTTTTAAACCAAGGCAGCAAAATAAAGCAGTAATAAAATCAATAAAAGGTGCTTAAAACATTCCTTCTATTAGGTAATGGCATTTAAAATATCCGTAGCTTGTAATGGCACTTAGGATATGCCCGAAAATCAATGAGCTAAATTACTTATTGAACTAGTTAATTTGAACATTGAGTTTTATATGTATATTGATAAAACAAGCGACAAGAGCACTGGGGGTGTTCGAATCCCACGGTCAGATATCCCCCTCTGCTGGGAAAAAAAACCCCTCTGGAAACTCCACCAGAGATTCTTTCTTTTTAAAGCAGCAACAGTAAAGGATGTAAGGACTGAAAACTCCACAAGAGGTCTCAGATGCGGCAGGGCTTGTAAATTAATGCTGCTTTTGCCTAAATCTGTGAAGTTTTAAGATGCCATTTGGTATTTCAAAATACCAAAATATTACCTATATATAGAAATATGCAAAAAATGTGGGGAAAGTGTAGAAAACAAGGGGTATCAATGCTTTAAAACTGTGAATTATCATCAACAACTTTGATAATATTTTTTGTATTAATAATTCCTCCATGTAGACTCAAGAGTAACAGCCCCAGGTAGTATTTTCTTGCAAGAAATAAAAGTATAAAAGACAAGTTCTATGTCAGCTCCTGCTCTTGAGGTGCAAAAAGTCTCACCTGAGCCTATTTCTCCTTTACACGGAGGAAACGTACTTGGGAGGAAAAGCCATTACAAACTCCGAGAGGCTGAGGGATGATGGCTTTGCCTGACATGGACCCCTGGGAAGAAACCAAACACTTATAAAGATTTCTACCTATTTTCGTGGCCTTTTATCGCTGAGGCACCGGGGTCCCTGACGTCTCTGAGGCTCTGGGACGAGGGGCAGGAGGTGATGGAGCTTTTCCAGGCCGGGTCGCAGGGGCAGGAGCACACCTGGAAGGGGAGGATTAAACCTGGAATTGGCACTTTTCTCTCTGTCAGGGGAGCAAATGGCTTTTGGGCCGTTTGGTGGCAGGGCTGGGATTGCCACAGCATCATCCTGAGGGATTCCTCACTTTCTGAGAGGTCATGGAGACTCTTACACCTGGGAAAGGCAAACGCATCCTCATGTTCCACAGGAGGAGCCGAGGGGGCTGGGGAAGGGTGAGAGCCCCAAAAACACCGTCCTGGGGGGATTCTGGGGCCACTCAGGGGAGGGGAGGGGAGAGGGAGGAAAGGGGGAAAAGGGAAGGAAATGGGGGGGAAAGGGCGGAACTATGGGAGAAAAAGTGGGAGGAAAGGAGGGAGAAGAGGGGGAACGGGGAAGATAAGGGGGGAAAAGGAAGAGGGGGGAAGGGGAGAAAGGAGGAGGAAAGAGGAAAAAAGGGAGGAAAAAAGTAGGGGGAAAGAGGAAAACGGGAGGGAGGGAAAGGAAAAGGAGAAGAAAGAAGGGCGGGAGGTGAAGGGAAAGGGGAGGAAAGGGATAGGAAAGGGAGAGAAAAAGGGGGGAGACAAACGGGCAGAAAAGGGAAAGGGGAATGGAGGGGAAGGAATCCCAGCGTGCGCGGCCGGAGCTCTCAGCCCAGGGCCGCCCCCTTCCCGCCCTTTCCCTCACCTCGGGGCGGGGCCACGGCGCTGCCCCAAGATGGCGGCAGAGCCTTCCCAAGATGGCGACCGTACCTTCTCAAGATGGCGACGGTACCCTCTCAAGATGGCGAACGCACCTTCCCAAGATGGCGGCGGGCCCAGAGCCCTCCCCAAGATGGCGGCCCCGCCCCGCGCGGGGCAGGCTGGGCGCGGGGGGCGGGCTGAAGGCGCGGGGCTGCAGTCGGGCCTGGTGCGGGGTTGGGCTGAGCGGGGCCGGCGGAGCGGGAGCCATGCCGGAGCTGGCCGTGGACAGGGTGGTCGTACACCCGCTGGTGCTGCTCAGCGTCGTCGATCACTTCAACAGGTGCTTCCGGGCGGGAGCGGTGCCCCGGCGCTGAGTCACGGCCGGGCCGGGAGGGGAGCGGGAAGAGCAGGACCGTGAGGGGACCTGGGACTGTGAGGGGCCCAGGGGAGCTTGTGGGGACACAGGGCTGTCGAGGGCCCCGGGCCGGGCGAATTCAAGGCGATCCCAGGCCGTGAGGGGAGCCGGGGGAGCGGGAGGGACCCAGGGCCCTGAGGAGACCCGGTGCCTCCGACTCCCCGGGTAGTTCGGGCCTAATTCCGTTCCCTCGCGCCGGTGCCGAGCGGTTTTAATGTCAGAAAAAAAGCCCCAAATCTCCGGAGGTGGCCGAGCCGCGGTGCGAGGGTGACACGGGATGAGGAGCCGGTCGCTGTTCACAGCCCCGTGTGGGGTCACGGCCCCCGTTGGTGACATCGGACCCTCCTCCCCTCCCCGGGACACCGAGTTTGGTTCCGAGGGCACCGAAACTCCTTTTTCTGTCTGCAGACAGCATCAGTAATAAAACAACCATAACACCTTCTCTCCCAACACTCGCTGTTTACCCTGCACGCACGAGGCCCCCTTCCTTCCTTCCCATTTTGAGGTAGGGACTGACAGTCTTTTGTCCATTTAGAATAGGAAAAGTGGGAAATCAGAAGCGAGTGGTCGGAGTGCTGCTGGGATCATGGCAGAAAAAGATCCTGGATGTGTCCAACAGTTTTGCAGGTGAGTTTGGGCATCCTGCCCCTCCCAAACCCACTGAATTCTTTGGCAGGTGGATTGTGTTGGAGTTTTTGAGCCACCCTGGCAGAGCGCAGATTGTTTCCTCCCTCTACAAGTCAGCCTATATCCAACAACAAATACAAACGGCTCTCAAAAACACTCCTAATTAAATCCCACTCTCCTCTGGCAGCCAAAAATAACCAAAACATGACATTTCAATAAACGCATTCATTCTGGAAGTTGAATTCTTAAATCCTGATGTTTTGTTTTATTCCCAGTACCTTTTGATGAGGATGACAAGGATGATACTGTTTGGTTCCTAGACCACGACTATCTGGAGAACATGTATGGAATGTTTAAGAAGGTCAATGGTGAGTTGAGCTCTTCTGGCAGGGATATGCTCCAAAAAACTTTTGGGACTATGGAAAAGTGAATTCATGTTAATCATAAAATCACAGAATCATTAAGGTTGGAAAAGACCTTTAAGATCACCCAGTCCAACTGCCAGCCTAGCACCAGCACCGTGTTCATCACTAAATCACGTCCCCAAGTGCCACATCCACGTTTTTGAACACTTCCAGGAATGGGGACTTGCATCTCAGAAGTCCAAGCTGTCAGATCCTGATAGCTATAAAATTAATAATATTAATTAATAAAATTAAATATCCAGCTGAGTTCAGGAGCCTGGAGTGAAGTTGTAGGTGTGGGCAGTGAGTGTGACTGGGGAGCTCTCGGTCTCTGGCCAAGCCAGTGCCTTGTAATTCATTTCCCCCTCTTTACACAGATCAGACTTTCACCCTCGATTTGCTGGTCCAAATCTCTCTGCTGGGGTCCCCCCACAGTTCTGATTTTGAATCCTTTTCTGCTTTTGCTCAGCTAGAGAAAGAATTGTGGGGTGGTACCACACAGGCCCGAAACTGCACAAGAATGACATCGCCATCAATGAACTGATGAAGAGATACTGCCCCAACTCTGTAAGTGGGACCTGCTTTGGGGTTGTTTTTCTCTTACCCTAAAAGGGGCATCTGGGAACCCTTTGCCCCCACCCTTGTGGTGACACAAAATGGTGGCTGTGAAGTGACTGTGGAAGTGGGATCAAGAGTCTTTGCACTCAAAGTCTTGTCTCAGTGCCCGAAGTGAGCAGCCCCATGCCAGTGCTGAGAAGGGAAGCACTGACTCAGGTATTTTTTTCTCTACTCTTTGACTGAAATCCAGTTTTCCAAAGCATTTGCTCTCTCCCTCAGGTGCTGGTGATCATTGACGTGAAGCCAAAGGACCTGGGGCTGCCCACAGAAGCCTACATCTCTGTGGAAGAAGTTCATGATGTGAGTATTTACCATGTAAAATAAGAGAGTCACAGATGGGAGCACTTTTAGGATGTCACTTGTAGGTGTTGTTTGCCTGCATGTGTGCTCAGGTGTGTCCAGGTGTGTCCTTTTGCACCTGCCAGTGCTGAGGAGGTGGGTCAGGCTTGAGCAACACCAGCTCATCACTTGCAGCCCTGTGCAGACAAACACCACCCCACAGTGTGGTGTAATTGTTTAATATAAATTCATTCTGGATGTATATAAAAAAATAGGGTCTTTTTGCCTTTCTGAGGCCTTTGCTATGGAGCAGAAGCTGCTCCCCCAAAATGCATTGAGGTTGGATCAGGGAAGAGAGAAGTAATTGTGATATTTAGTGAGAATTTCCATTGCTCTCAGCCGGGCACAGACCAGCAAAACGCGGTAATTGGAAATTATCCAGAGCACGAGAAATGGCTGGGACAGTGGGTGACTGATGAAATCAAGGAAACTCCAACTAGAGCCATTCCTCAGATTCCTTGTGGCCTGTCTGGAACTGCTTTGCTGGTTTCATTAGTACAATCCCTCGTGCTGTGGCTAAAATTCCATGTTTGATGATGTGTCTCCTGGCAGGATGGCACCCCGACCTCCAAGACCTTTGAGCACGTGACCAGCGAGATTGGAGCAGAGGAGGCCGAGGAAGTTGGGGTGGAACACCTGCTAAGGTGAGTGTGGAGGTGTGGGGGAGCCCTGCACTGTAGTGCCCTGCTCCATCCAGCTTCCTGGGGCTGGAAAAACATGGAGATTGTTAAACACAGTTCTGGGAGGTTCATTCCTGTCCTCTCTCTGCTGTGCTCACACTGCTCTGAGCTGGAAAGCTCTCAAGGGACTGTGCCCACGTGCAAGGGGAGATTCTAATCCTGATTCTCTCTGCGTTCTAGGGACATCAAGGACACCACGGTGGGAACGCTGTCCCAGCGGATCACAAACCAGGTCCATGGCTTGAAGGGACTGAACTCCAAGCTTCTGGACATCAGGAGCTACCTAGAGAAAGTAGCCATGGGCAAACTGCCCATCAACCACCAGATCATCTACCACCTCCAGGACGTGTTCAACCTGCTCCCGGATGTGAACCTGCAGGAGTTTGTCAAGGCCTTCTACCTGAAGACCAACGACCAGATGGTGGTGGTGTACCTGGCCTCACTCATCCGCTCTGTCGTAGCCCTGCACAACCTCATCAACAACAAGATTGCCAACAGGGATGCGGAGAAGAAGGAAGGACAGGAAAAGGAAGAAAGTAAAAAGGAGAGGAAAGATGAGAAGGAGAAGGACAAGGAGAAGAGCGATGGCAAGAAAGAGGAGAAAAAGGAGAAAAAGTAAAAGGTGTAGGTTTTTTTATTTGTAAATTAAAAAACTTGTAAACTAAGTCCCTCAGTGCTGGGGTGTTTTGTGCCTGCTCAGCACTCTGCTCTCTGCTGGTACTGGCTCTGTCCCTCCTCACCTGGCAGGGCAGGTCCCACCTGGGCAGGGCTGGGCACAGGGCAGGGACGGGGGGAAGCCCGGGGGAGGGCTTTTATTTTATTTGATTATACTTTTAGCACAGCACTTTTCTTTCCCCCAGTGCATCCTCAGGGGCTTTTTGCTCTCAGTGCACACATCCCCATGTTCCACGACTAATCGATCGCCATTAGCCAAGTTCATGCACCACAGACATCCCTGTGTTTAACTGGCTCTTCTGTGCCCAAGGCCCCTGTGGGTGTGGCACAGGGGGCACATCCTGCTGTCACCTCTCTGTGCCAGCAAGGCCGTGGCTGTGCTCCCTGCAGGCCCGGGTGGCTTTGCACTCTCAGCGCTGCCCCAGCTGCTCCAGAGCTCAGTGGGGACAACATTGGTGGCCCTGTCACCCCTTGGCCAGGGCTTAGCAGCTTCCAGGGGTGCAGGTGCTGTGAGCCTGGGAGGTATCTGGGCTGTCAGTGCTGACAAAGCAACAGACGGAATCCACAGGATTCGTGACCCTGGTGCTGCGCTCCAGGCACCCATCGTGTCCCTGCACAGACCCCCCTCGTGTGACACACGGCCCTGGGGCACACATGGATGTGGGACACAGAGATCCAGGACATGCACAAATCCAGGAGACACACACACACACACACACACACACACACACACACAGGGACTTGGGACACACACACAGATCCAGGACACATGCACACAGGGATCCAGCACACACACAGACACAGGACACCCCCAGACGTGGGACTCGCACACCTCGGCAGCTGCTGATGGTTTATTGCACACGAAGCCGCGGCGGAGCAGGCGGTGCCGTGCGGAACTGGCCGGTTTCCAGCCTGGAGCCGGTGCCATGTCCCATCTTCACAGGCTCCCAGATGCCAGGGACACCAGCGCGCCAGACCTATCCCCTCCCCGCACACACAGGGAAGGGGTGGTGGCAGAGGTAACATCCCAGTGGTCCTGCCCTTGCTGCAGCTCCACAAGCTCCTGCCACCAGCCCAGCCAGCGACAGAGGGAACAGGGAGTTTGGGCAGAACCTACGATCAGAGCAAAGGCCGGCAGAGCCCCCAAGGCTGCTGTGGAGCACCAGCTCCGAGCAGAAACCACATTACTTAAATACAACTGCACAGGGGCCATGGGCTGCAAATGGGACACGTCACGGATACGAACAGCCAGGCCCTGGCTCTGGCATGGGAAGGGGCCCTCCTGGTGCTCAGGTGGTACAAAGACTCCCTGAAGAATCAACTTGGGGGTCCCTGTTACTTTTGCTGGGTGCAGGATAGGGCCCAAAAGGCAGTCCGAGAGCCATTTCCCCTCTCACCTGCAGCTATTGAAATGCCATGAAAAGGCAGAAAACATGAGGGGGAACAAAAGCCTGTGCCAAAAGCAGATCTCACGTAACGGTGTCTGCGAGGGGGGCCCAGGGAGCCTCTGTGCCCCCTGTGCTGCCCCCCAGGGCCCAACCTTTGCCCTGTCCCCTCTGCACCAGCCCGTGCCCCTCACGAGCCGAGCGCTTCCATCCACCTCTCCATCACACCTCGAATTTCCTTAGGGAGGGAAACGCAGCCCCGCTTCCCCCAGGGCTGTGTCAGTGCAGATCTTGCCCGGGAACAAGAGCAACAGTGTCTGCAGGAGGGGGCTCAGCCTGGGCTCCGCGGCGCCGGCCGGCAGCGCTCTGGGGCCCTCCCACCCCGGGAAAGCACCAAAGCTCCATCACTCCTGTCCAAATCCTTCTGTCTCCTCGATGGCGTAAAGCAGCTTCTCCTTCAGCTGTTCGTAGCTCTTGTAGGGAGGGAGATCCAGGCGGTTGAAGCTGGGGACAGAGCAGGGGCTGTCAGGGGCCATGATCCCGAGCCCCCTGCCCATGGCAGGGTCCTTCCAGTGCAGTGAAAGGCACGGCCAAGAACAGGAGTTACATCCCATGGGATGGGGAGCACCCAGGGACCTGTGCAGCCCCGCAGAGCCGTGTCCCTGCATGCTCCTGCCAGGCCAAGGGGCAGTGACTTACCACGTGTGGCTCCGCGGCAGCCACGTCTCTTTGCCAACTTTATCAATGCAGAATTTCTGGGGCCCATTGCTGCCTGTTAATGGCAAGCACAGCAAAGCTCATTAAACGACCAGGAGCTGAAAAAGAAATCCCCTCCCACGCACTGTCAGCCAGCAGATCCACCATCACATCCCTGAGATCCCAGAGACACACGGGGCATAAATCCATAAAACCACTGGCTGTTTGCAGAGAGGACGTACAAAAACCGAAGGAGAAAGCAAAATGCAGATTCACAGCACAGATGGGCAGCAGCACCATCTCCCAGCACCGTGGTTTCATAGTAAGTGCTCAAACCTATTTATCTGTAGACTCTCAGGATTGTGTCAGTCTACCCGAGACTTTTAAAGGACCTGGCTCAGGAAGTCTGAGTCACCGAGGTGGCTTTTTAACAGATTGGGAATCCTGGAGAGGTGCCAAGGGGGTGGAAAAAGCTAATATTCCAGCAAGAATAACCGAGTAGGTTAAGTGAGCTGGTGAGCTGAACACACATGCCAAGAAAGTCAGGGAAAGGCTGGTACAGGCCCCAAAAAGCAGCAAATTAGAGGATGAGAGTGGAATAATGCCATACTGTGGTTTTCTGGGAAAGAGGTTTTGTCACACGAGAATCAAAATTAAATCAGAAATCCAATCTCATTCAGAGCGAGATTACAAACCAGCCTGACAAAGTTAACCATGGCAGCACCAGTCACAGCCAAGGAATGTATCTGGGAATGGCACAACACCAGGTTGGATCACTGCACTCAGTCCTTGCAGCTGCTTCACTGCCCACGTGCTGCCATGTGCTCTGTGCTGGGGACAGGGACAGCCTGGTCCCTCCCCGGGACCCCCCACCCAGGCTGAGACCCCAAACGCACCGATGAGCTCCGCAAAGCCCCCGACAGGCAGGCGGCAGGTCCCCGTCACGAACTGCAGCAGCCGGATCCTCTTCTCATTGTCCATTTCTTTAACCACCTATGACAGCACATGGCAGGTGAGGGGAATCCCTGTGACCTCCGAGCCCACAGCCCAGCCTGGGGCCCTGTCCTGCAGCACAGCTCCTGCCACAGACACCCCGTGCCCTCAGCCAGGCTCGAACCATGCTGGTGGTGGAACTGACCTGCCAGAACCACTGGATCTGTTTGCTGTTCTTGGTGTAGTGCCTGTAGATGGTATTCTTCTGCCAGTCGTTCATGTCGATCTCCTGCATCCCACACAGCATCAGCTGGGGACAGAGGACAGTCAGCAGTGGATGCACATGTGGCCCTGCACCCGAGCTTTGAACACTGACCCCTCCAGTGCTGGGCTTCACCCAGCACAGGCACCAGCACTGAGGTGTCTGGGAGAAATTCCTCACCTCCAACGAGACGTTTTCTTGCTAACGGACCCAAGGAACCACCCGCAGACCCAACACCTGGGGCTGTTCCCCCGTCAGCAGAGTCAACGGGCACAGGGCGTGAGCAGAGTCACCGTGTGCCATTCTATGTCCACATCCCCATCCCAGGTGCCAGCTCACCTCCAGCTCTTTCTCATCGAAGTACCGCAGCCACTCCAGCGGCACCACCTCATTGAAGCCGTCCAAGAATGCCTTGGTTTGCTCCTCCACACCCCTCGTGAACCTCCAGTCCGTCAGCAGCCTGGGAAGGCAGGGGAGTGGGCACAGAGCCAGCACTGCTGGCACAGCACAGGTAACCCCCACCTTCCCTCCCACCCACAGAGAGGGTCCCACGAACATAGGGAGGGGGAGAGGATCTCCCTCAAATCACCAGGGCCACTCTCAATTGCCACTGGTGGGTTTCTCTCTCTACCCCCAAACCCAGAAGCAGCACCAGCTCCGAGCACAGCCCAGCACCTCTGGGAGGTCCAGGGGTGCAAAACACATGCCCCGGCCCACGCCTGGCCTTGGCAGCCCCAGGCAGACCCCAGGCAGACCCCAGGCAGGGAGGGTGAGCAGCCATGGGACAGCAGAGCAGCCTCACCCTCTCTCCCCTCTCCTCTTTCCTGAAAGTCCTGGCAGCTACCCAGCCCACAGCAATCCAGACCGCAGCGGAGCCCAGCCAACAGCACCAGCCCGGACTTGTCACAGGCCACGTAGCCCAGGGAAGCGGCCACGTCCCAAGCCCCACGTTCCCACTCCCGCTGGCGGGGGTGGGCACCCAGCAGGACCCTCGAGCTGGCCACTCACATGATGTACTCCTCCTTGTTCTCCTCTGTCACCCGGATGCTCTCACCACCCTCCTTCAGCTCGTGGGTGGTCACCTTGCCCAGGATCTCCATGTCCTGGATGAAGTACAGCTCCAGGCCGCACTCCTCCAGGCTGTTCTCCCTGTGAGGGACATGGGGATGTGGTTTCTGACGGAGGCACTGGCAGCAGCAGTGAGGGGCCATGGGGAGAGCTTTGCCTGCCCACAGCGGGACAGGAGGGAGCACAGGGCACTCACTTGGTCCAGACAATGGAGTTGTAGAACTCAGGGTCGATGGACTCCAGGTCCTTCAGCGTCGGCCGCTTGTTGAGCATCCTCTTGTAGAAGGGCAGCGTGAAGCCGGTGTCAATGAACTTCCCATGATACAGAGCCTGGGACAGGGGGTGACACCGGGTCATGGGGACCCCAGGAAGGACTCGTGGGGCGAGACAATGCTCCATCCTGGGGCAGCCACGGGGCCAAAGGGAACCATTCCCTGGTTCCTGAGCTGTGGCCTCACTCCCAGCTGGCACACAGGTTTGGGAGGAGTGGCCTGCCCCCAACAGCACTGCCTGTGGCAGGTGGGCTCACAGCCCCTCTCCCCCCCACCACGAATTCCACCCCATCTCCCTCTCCACTCACAGCTCTATTGAGTACTTGTTTAAACAGAGCTGTGCTGCGGCTTCCCTGAATCCCTGGCTTCCAGGAGCCCCGAGGCAAAGGCAGCCAAAAATAATGCAGACGCTTGTCTAGAACGGCCCAGCGGTGAGTAATAGTCTGGGGTTTTATTGGTGTCCTGCGAGGCGGGGCAGGGCAGGGCAGGAC
The DNA here is from genome assembly GCF_003984885.1 of Neopelma chrysocephalum. Classification (NCBI taxonomy): domain Eukaryota; kingdom Metazoa; phylum Chordata; class Aves; order Passeriformes; family Pipridae; genus Neopelma; species Neopelma chrysocephalum. Next base: position 5,416,904 of record NW_020897727.1, read on the forward strand.
AGCGGGGCCGGAGCCGCCTCCACACACACCCCGCAGGGCTGAGGGCCAGGGACCCTTTCCCCGGGCTCAGGGACCCTGAGAGCCCCCCTGGCAGCCCAGGGCTGGGCAAACCATGGCACTTGGTCGGCCTTGGGGAATCTGAGACAAATGGGAGGAGCTGCTCTGGAGCTTGGGCAGCTGGAAAATCTCACACTGCTGGGGCTAAAAATAGTCCCTTGAGCTGCAGACCCGACAGCACCTGGGGTGGCAGCCAAAGACCTGGAGCCATCCATTCCCGCCACACAGACCCTGGGAAACCAGGTCTCCTCCGGCCCCACGGTCATTCCCTGGATTTAAATTGCATCACCCCACAGCACCCCTTCGAAGGCCCATTTCCTGCGGACCCACACCTGGGTGAGAAAGGGCTCACGGAGGGCAACAGTGCTGAGCCCAGCACAGACCTGACACGTGGAGCTGCCCCTCACCCCGCTGCCCACCCCTGGCCCCTGCCTGGCCCCTGCTCTGTGGGGGGGACACAGAACCCCCCCAGTGCCACCCCCAGGCACTCACCATGGCGATGAAGCGGCCGATGAAGCGGAAGTAGGTGAGGTGGTCGGGGTTGATGGAGGAGGCCGGGTTGATCTGCAGGCAGTAGTTGTTCTTGCCCGCGTACTCGAAGAGGCAGTACATGGGGTTGAGCACCTCGTGGGACAGGAGGAAGAACCATTCCCTGGGATGAGACAAGGGGAATGTGGTGATGGGCAGCTCGGGGAGGGGACAGCATGTGCCCCTGCACACACCTGCACATACCAGTGCCCACCTCCTCAGGGTGCTGGGGCAGGCGTTGGGCCCTGGTGTGACTGGGCGAGGGTATCCCCTGCCCTGGGTGCTGTGCAGGGCTTGTGAAGTGTTTCAGGAGACACCACTTTGCCAGAAGCCCCACTCGGAGCATCAGGGAGGTGCCATCGCTCCATCCCACCCAGACTGTTACACACATACACACACACACCCTGCTGTGCACTGAGTGTCCCACACAGGCTGCCCCAGGAAACCCATGCCAAGCTCAGAGCAGCGCGACAGTCCTGGCTTTGCTCCCCCGGCCGTGCAGGGATTCAGGAATCCTTGGATGCGGAGGCAGCCCCGGCATCCCGTCCGTGGTTCTACCCTGTGGTAGAACAGCATGACGTAACCTACCATAGGGTAAAACCACTGGCAGGACACGGAGAGAGCGGAGAGCAGGAGCCCCTGCACCAGAGCCGGGGGCAGCACCACACCAAGGACAGCGGGGGGAGCGGGGCAGGGGAAGCACCAGCCCAGTGCGAGGGAGTGAGCCGGAGAGGGCTCATGGGGACACAGGTCTCGCCTCTAGCCAAGGCACAGCCCATGCCCTGTGGTAACACCATCCCAGGGGCAGCAGTGGGGCTGCAGCAACCACGCCACAGCCTGTCTGCCCTGGCACACACCGACTGTCCGGGGAACACCAAGGCATGTTGGCTGTGGGGAGAAGAGGCCACTCAACCCATCACACCTGCAGCCTGTGTGGAAAGCAGGAGACTTCAGACAGGTCCCCCAGGGCTCTCAGTGCCAGGGACAGGCTGGTGCGATGCTTTCAGGGTGTTCTGCCATTCCGAAAACTCAGTTTCCCACTTGAACATCCCTAAAGTCCTCTGCCCGTGGGCTGGGACCCCAAGTGCAGCTGCCCTGTGCCTGCACTGCCCTCGTGGACTCATGGCACAGGCAGGGTACGGCTCCATGGCCTGGCACACCGGCGCTCACCTGGCAATGCCACCGTAGTCCAGGCCCTCCTCCCCGCGCATGATGATGTACAGCCGGCGCCGCAGGTCATACGGCTTCATGTTCATGATCTGGGGACGAGCAGGGCAGTGTCACCACAGCTGGGGCCAAGGCCAGGGCCAGCCCCACACCTGACCAGCTCTGCAGCCCCAGCACCTCCTCACCTGCTGGAAGGAGTCCTCGAAGAGTGTCTGTCGGGACACACTGATCTTCACATGGCTGGGCAGCGCGTTTGACTGCGGGCAAGGCAGAGGCACGAGGCTGTGTGAGGCTGGCACAGCGGCTCTCCTCGCCCACACCTGCCCACGGGCTCAGGGCACCCACCACGACCCACCCAGCCCTGCAGCCGCCGGATCCTCCAGGTGCTGCACTCACATGGCAGAGGAAGCGGAACTGGTGGTACTTCCAGCGAAAGCTCCGGTCATACGCCCCTGGCGAGCCGCCATGCTTGCTCCTGCAAAACCAGCACAGGCCACGGTCAGCACCCCCTGCCCTGAGCACCCTCATGTCAGAGCCCAGTGTGCTCCCCAGGTCCCCTGAGCGGGGCTTACCCAGACTCAAAGCCCGGGCGCGGGTCTTTGAAGGTGGTGGTGCGAGTGTTGTGGTCCACGAAGTACCGCACGCTTTCATTCGTGTACTTCATCTCCCACCCGGGCGGCAGCGGCGGCTCCTGGATCATCCTGTTGGCAAGGAAGGGGTCAGCAGGCAGCCCCTCAAGCATCTCCCCCCTGAACTGCAGCTCTTGAGGACCAGATGCAGCCAGTAGCACCATGCCAGGCAAAAGGAAGGATTCATGGCATGGGATTGGCACTGGCCTGCACCCCAAGAGAGGAGACCTGCCTGGGCAGCACTCTGGCCATGGCCAGGGCACTGTTAGGGTTTCACTCCCCATCTGTGGGAGACGTGGCCTCAGTGGAGGCCTGGGCCAGGTCCCTGGAGAACCTCAACTTCCAAAACCACGAGCTCCCTCCCCACTCCCCCCACAGCTCCTACCCCTGCGTGCGAGGGTCTTCCCACTGTGTGGTCCGGGTGTTGTGGTTCACGTAATACACTCGCCCATTGTCCTGTCTCTTCTCTAGGAGAAAAGGGAGAGGAAGCATCAGCTGGAGTCCCAGGAACAGCCCTCCCTTTCACAGGAAGTTTGTCAGCTCCCCTATCTCACCTCCCCAGCTCACTTGGAAAAGGCAGGATAAACCCTACATTCCTTCCACATGCCCAAGCTGCCTCACTCCAGGAATGCCAGTGTGCAGGAGGTGCCAGTGGGATGCCAGGCTGGCACAGGGGGTGTGTTCACCACACACCTTGGTGGCACATGCAGCCTCCTCCGACATGCACCAGCATCCTTCCATGTGGATCCACAGGTGCTTTCCCAAACTCCCTGCATGGCCCTGCTGCTGGTGCCTGGCTTGTGCACTGCACACGTGTGTGAACACACACGCCCTCTCCTTGTGCTGCACACAGGCACAAAACAGCCCCCCCACACACCAGTCCCTCTGTATCTGCAGCCTCACACACTTCCCCAGGCACCCCTTCCCAACGCTTCCAGCATTATTTGCACACTTGGAATGGTGAAAGCCTCCCAGCCGTGGCTGGGCACCACATGCCCTGGCCCAGTGGTGATCCTGCACCCACGCCTGCAGCCCCTCATCCCACCTGCCCACACCACCCCCTACACACATTCACAGCCTCCCCACCACTGCGTTCCCCGCACCTCCTCCTCCAGGTGCTGCGTCACTCCCACAGCTCAGCCCTGCTCCATGACGGCAGGGACACGCTGCACGCACACTCCTGTCACCTCCCTGTCACCTTCCAGCCACCGCCACCCCTTCGCTCTGTATCTCTCCCAGACTGTGGCTCTGGCAGACCCCATATACAATGACCAGGACTGCATCCATCCTGGGGAACCCACTGACCCCATGGACCTCATCCATCCCAGGGACTCCATCCATTCCAGGGACCCCCACCCCAGGGTGCTCAGCCCCACACAGCCTGTCCAGCTGACACTGGGATGGGTCCCTTCTCCTCGCTCATGGGAGGTGGGACACCCAGCAAGGGCTCCAGCACTGCCCCCATGGAGGACCTTGGGGACCCCCTGAGCAGTGTGGGACCCTCTGTCCTGCTCCAAGCTCCCACAGTTTTAACTCCTCTGCTGCCCTCCCTGGCACAGCACAGTCCAGCTGCACCCATGAGCATCCCAGCCTGCCCTCTCAAGGGATGCTCTCGCCGTGGAGGGGGTCTCTCTGCCCTGGGGGTGGCACAGGGACATTTCTAAATGTCCTGGCACACACTGTTTGGGCCATGGGGAACCAGCCAGCCCTGCTCTTGCCAGCTCCCAGCCCTGCTACAGACCAGGGCAGAGCATCCCAGGAAACAGCACAGCAGCAGGATGGACCCCTGTCTGTCTGGGGACAAGGAGCTGGATCCTAAACCTCTCCCACCATCCAAAGAACAATCACAAGCACTTCTGCATTCAGCAGCAGAGAGAGGCTGGGAACTCCTCCAGGAAAAGGGGAAAAAAGGGGGAAAAAAGCTGGATTTCAAATCAGAGACTGTGCTAATCACAGGCAGACAGCCCCATGTGCAGCCGAGCATGGAGAGCGCTGGTTCCATGGCCACCCTTCCCAACCACACCAGGGATGGGAGCGAGGGAGCGCTGACAGCATCGTGCTCCCCGCAGGAGTGATCGGAGTGTCCCCATCCGAGTGTCCCCACTGTGGCCAGGCAGGTGAGGCAGCTCAGTACTTACCCCAGCCGGGAGGAAGTGGCCCGAGAGGATCATTGTCAGATGGGGCGCCGGAGGACTAGAGTTAACAGAGAAGACAAAAACACGGAATAAAACCCCGGGCAGGGAGGCTGGGAAGAGTAGAATGCTGAGGCGAGCTGGCCAGCCTCGCTCCCACTCACCTCCCCTTGGCCCTCAGCTCCCAGGGAACTAAAAAAAACTTGCACACTCAAGGGGGGTTAAAAAAGGAAAAAAAAAATCCCAAACCAAGCAGGGCTGGGGCAGCCAAGGGGCGTCGGGGCAGGGGCTGTGCCCGCCGAGGGCAGCGGGACAGCCCGGAGGGGTCCAGATGTGCGCGGCTGCTCAACTCCCGCCGTCCCCTCCAGATACACCTCCAGCCTCCTCCAAGAACCACACAGAAGAGGGGAAAAAATATCGCAGGCCTTTCCAATGAAATCATTCCCACAAGCGCTGTCCACGCCCCGCGCTTCCTGGCGGGATGGCGGCCCCCTCCTCCATGCGCGGGCCGGGCGCGGGGTGCGGGATGCACTGAGCCCGCATTCATCCCGCGCACACGGGCGGCCCCGCGCCCCCCGCCCCCGCAGCCCCGCACAAAGCCCCTTTCTCCCGCCCCGGGCCGGGCAGGGCCGGCGGCCGCACCCAGACCCTCCCGGGGGTGTCCCGGCGTCCTGCCCCGGTGGGTGCCAGCCCCCCGGCCCCAGCTCCGCTGGGGTCCCCGGGGATGGAGGCACAACCCCACAGACGGGGCTCAGGGGAGCAGGAGGCCTAAAAGTGCTTTTAATGGTTAAATAAGAAACGTATCATTACCCAAAAGGCATTTTCACCTCCCAAAACCCAGCTGCCGGAGGGGGGCCGTGTCCCAACCCACCGCGCCAGGACGGATTGAAGTCAGCCTGGGCTCAAGGAATGCCACCCGCAGCCAGACCCGGCCCTCCCGCCTGAAAACAGGGGCAAGCCCCACTCCAAGAGAGACTCCAAAACTCGGGGCACCCCATGGCAGCCCAGGACCTCAGGGATATCCTGGGGCACATCAGGGACGGGGCTGGTGCAATGTGTGCCCCTCTCAGCTGTGTCTCTTGTACCTAACCCCATGTGCCAGGACTGGGGGCAGAAGGCACTGCCTGGCACAGCTGGCAGACTTCGGGTTTGGGGCAGAGTCTGCTCCCTCCCTGCTGGGACAGGCTGCCCACACGCGCAGTCGAGTCACGTCCAGAGGTACCACCTCATTGGGACCTAAAAATAGCTAATTAAAACTAACAGGACAGAGCTCTGGGCAGCTCCTGCAGCTCCCCACATTCCTGGGGAACAACCTGAGCCCCCATGCCAGAGATCCTTCTGTGCAAGGGATGTGGCACGGGGGTGCCTGCTGGGCCAGTGGTCCCTGGCTGCACCCCGGCCCCCCGAACTGTGCCTTCCTGAGGCTCTGCCTCGCTGCTCCTCACCTCCCCACCATCCTCTCTGGCAAGGGGGGTGCAGGGGGGCAAGTGAAACAGAAAGCCCCTGCAAGGCAGGAGGCAGAGCAGGAGCCATCACTGCTGGCAGGAGAGCTTGAAACAAAAAGTACAATCGTTTCATCAGGCTAAATTTGGAGCTTGAGTCCCTCCCTCAGCGCTCCACAGAGCCCGGCCAGGGCGTCACTCAGCGCTGGAGCAGCTCCAAGGCTGGTGCTGGCAGGGAGCGACAGCCCTGGAGCCCCGCTGGCCACGGTGGAACCCCCTCCTACAGCCCCCACCTCCACTGGGGTCCTGTGAACTGCGTGTGGGGAGCGTGGGCAGGCAGAGGCAGCAGTCATGGGGGTCCAGCTCCCGCTGTAAGGCTTGGAAGGGCTGGTGAGGCACCCAGGGAGGGACAGGCAGGGGGAGGAGAGGGGCTGAGCAGCTCCCACAGCCCCAGGAGCGGCCCTGGTTGTGTCTCATGCAGAATGGACTTTGCACTGTCTGCACCCCTTCCCAGAGAGCTCCTCCTGAGCTCACTCTAGTCCCAGCTGGGACTCCTGGCTTTCTCTGAGCAGCTAAGTATTGATGAGAGGTTGGTCCCTCTGCTCTGCCCACTTGCCCTCCTTGTCTCCTTTCATCACAGCACAGGCTGGATCACCACTCCAGGGAGCAGAAACGTTCCAGCCTGGCCCTTTCCCAAGCAGTGCTCATCCTGCAGCCCATGGCCACCAGCACTGCTCAGCTCAGCAGAGGTGCTGGTCATCCCTGCAGCCAGAGCCCAGCTCCACAGCAAAGGCATAGCCAGGACAAGAGTAGTCCCTGCCCAGGAGCAGAATGGTTGAGAGACTATTCCCCGAGCAAGGAAACGCAGATACTCAGCCCAAAGTAGGAACAAGGGGCAGCAGCAGAGGAAGCAGGAGGGAGCTGGCCAAGTCCAGCTCGTTCCCTGCATTCTCTGGTCCCTGGATCCTGCAGCCCCTCACAGTGTCAGCACTTGTACCCTGGGCCTGCAAATACTGCTGCCCCCAGGACCCAGCCATGCTGCCCTGAGCCCGATAGAGTCCCAGGGAGGGACGAGCTCAGCCCTCAGAGCCTCCCTTCCTTCTTCAGACCAGACTCCCACACTCGCTCAGCTCCCACAGCACACACCTGCCTCGCAGGTCAGCAGTAAGGCTTGCCTGATGGGAGCCATGGGAGAAAGCCTGTGCCTGGCCACACTGGCACTGGAGGGACACCAGGGACAGGTTGCTGAGGACACCTCCCACCACTCTTCAAGGCTGCGCAAGCTGATTTATAAAAAGAAAGTCACTCCCCCGCAGTCTCTGCAGGGAGCTGAGGAGCTTGTGGGCTCCCATCCAAGTGCTGCTCCACTGAGCTTGCTGAGTCCACAGACCCCACACAGCCCAGCAAGGGCCTCCCCATACACCACAGCTCCCAGGCCAGCCCAGGTGAGACCAGCAGGAGAGCCAAGTGAGACCTCACCACCCCCAGCTCTCACCTGGTACAGGAACCTCTGGCTGAACTGCTGCATGGCCCCCTGGAGCTGGTTCCGCTGCGACTGCCACTGCTCATAGTTCCTGACATACTCGGCTGTGGGGCGCTGCCACGTGGTGGTCCGGGTGTTGTGGTCCACGTAGTAATACCTGCCTCGAGGATCCACACGTTTCTCCCACCTGGAAGCACCCAAGGAAGCTGTCACTGTGTGCCCTCAGACAGCCAGGCAGGCCCTGTGGACTAAGACACCCTCCAATACGAGGGCTCTGTGCCCAGCTCCATCATAACCACCGGTTGCACAGCTGAAGAGACACTTTTGGACAAAGATCCACCAAAAGGAAATACAAAGGACTGGTAACTGTTGAAGCAGCTCCTGCAAGGGCACACGAAGCCTGACAGGATGCTCAGGCACAAGCAGAGCTCCCACCAGGATGTCATGAGCGTTCCTCCAGGACAGCCAACCCATGACGGAGGCAAGGCACTGGTTTGGAGACCTGGCAGGAGGGAAGGAGCACACCTGGGGTACTCCCAAACCCACCTCTCCAGGTAACAGCCTCCCTCTTTTAACCCCACATGGATTTCAGGCTGTGGTAGGATCAGAGATCACAGCCTGGCTGCAGGCAGTGCAAACCAGAGGCTCCCGGGGAGGACATGGGTGGGTTTGTGTTTCCCTTTCACCCGTCACACCTGGGTCACTCCAGCCCTGCACAAACTCAGTCTAGAGAACAACAACAGTTCATACTGAGTTCTCTGCTTCTAGGAACAAAAAAAGGTGAGAATTCCACAAACTTCTGGAAAGCAAATGGCCTCAGGGCTGTGACCTGAAGACACTCCTGCAGGGGAAGCTGGGCCCTCATCTACAAGACTTCTGCAGAGCAGGTCTCATGGAGCTCAGCAGCATCATCTCCTCGAGCACAAGCAGACCTCAATGTGGCTGAGAACCCCAGAGAGCCCTCAGAGAGCCCAGGGTCCAGCTTCAGGTTCAGGCACTCTGAGGTGCCCATTTGCTCACCAGGAGCTGCAAGTCAGATCAGTGTCTGAGGTGCCAGCTGCCCCCACACCCCTTACCCGGGAGGAAGGGGTCTCTCCCACGTCGTGGTCTTGTTGTTGTGGTCTACATAGTAGACTCTACCATTTGGCAGCTCCCGCTGTTCCCACCTGCAACAAAAACACAATCCTGAGGCAGGTGATCCTTGCTAGAACCAAGAACATCCAGAGAGCTGCACTGGTGGGTCAGTGAGCCCCCCTTCTCACATCCTCAGTGTTCCAAACTTTATTTGACAGGTCTGCATGGCAGCTGCTGGCCTTGCTAGTTGGAGACTGTGGGAGAGGGGCTGTGGCACTCTGCCCTCTGAAACACACAAAACTTGGAGCAGAAGTTCCTCATTTCCCCCAGAAAGGTCAGCGAAAGAATTCACACAGGGTCAGTTTTACACCCTGTGTTTTTGATGTAGTATTTGCTGGGTTTCTCCTAATATGTCTTTACAGGGAAGCCTTTGAGTTTGGGCTGGGGCTGGGTTCTCTCCCTGGCAGCCCCAGGGTCACTGCTGACAGCCACGGCTCAAACACACCGTGTGGCCACGGCACTCAAGTCGGGATGGCCCCTGAGGACAGCCTGTGTGACAGGGAGCCTGGCTTTACTGGGCCACACTAGAACCACTCTCTGCCTGAATTCATTCATGAATTTACCCAGGCAAAGGTAAAAGCTCCATGGAGCCTGTGCTTTCCTGTCAGCTTTTATCCTGCAGCAGAGGGAGGCAAGCCAGCAGCTGCTGACAGATAAAGTGTTCTCCTGTCACACTCCTGCTCCCACAGGCCTCCCTACCCATTCAATCTTCTGTCTCTAATCATCACAAAAAGCTCAAGCAAATTACTACACCAGCTTCTGTTGTGACAGCAAGGGAGCCAGCCCAGAGTGACAGAGAGCAGGCAGTTCTGGGGAAGGAGCTGCTCCAGGCACTGATGCCCCATCCTGGCTCACCCTCACACCTCCCAGGGGACAATGGAGCCATCAAATAGTGACCTCAGCCACAGCCACACACCTGCTGCAACACAGGTCACCATCATCCCCGCCTCTGCAGAGGCCAGGTAACTCCTGCAGGTGTTGCTATCAGCCAACAGCATTGGGTCTTCTCCCTGGAACAGATCTAGGACACCAGCGGGTATTCCTGATGGAGAGCCCAAGGCAGGACCTGTTGTGCCCATACACCTTTAAGGGTGAGGGGCTGCCAAGCCTAACACTGCCCAGATTCCTGATCACTAAAAGCACCAGGACAGGTAAAACAAGACTGAAATCCCTAAGAGAAAACCAGCACAGCTGGGATGTTCTAAGACACAAATGTGTCCACCCCATGAGATGGATGGCGGAAGGTCCCTGGGCATCTTCAGGGAGAAGGCAGAGATGTGGAATTGCCCTCTAGATTCATTACAGGTTCTCTGATCCATATGGCTCTGAGGACTTGGAAGTCTTTTATGACAAGAGGCTCTCAAGCCCCCACATACCATTCCCATGTCTGTAGAGACCAGAAATCCCATGATGACGATTCCTCCAGGTTTCTGGATCCCTCAGATAACCCTCTGGGTGCCCTCACGACTGCCAAGAGCCACAGGGGATTTGGGAGAGCTGCTGGTGGTGGCAGCTACTGACCGACATCCTCTGCCCCTGTGTCACACCCTGTACAAACACTGATGAGCTCACAGGCTCCTCACCAGCAGCTCCCTGGTGATCTGCAAAGTGAAATGCTGAGGGCTGGCTCACCCTGTGGGCAGCAGTCCCTGCCATCGGTGATGAACCGCAGTCACTGCTGACACACAGCAACAGCCTGGGAGATGGGGACACTGGGGACATCCCATCCTCGCTCAGACCACCCTGCCCAGCTCCACGTGGCCACCAGCACAGGAGATCCATGGCTTTGGGAGCGCTGGATAGTGACAGCTCTCCCCACGTGCACACACTGCAAGCATGAAGCGCCTGACACAATGGCCCCCAGCAGCTCCCCTCCAGCTACCCACAGGCTCATGATGGCCATGGATGCAGGGAGCCATGGGCACTGGGAAGTGGCAGAGCTGAGACAACCCTGCAGTCCAAACAAAACGCCCTCCTTATGTAAGAAACCACAGCCCTGTGACTCCTGCCAGGCAGCATAATGCACCTCTTTGTGCGGGCGAGACAGCGCCATGCACACCCCCCCCTCCTGGCTGGCTGTCCCTGTGCAGGATCATCCCTGATAGGATCCAGATGCAGGAGCCAGGGGCTCTTATGCCTCCCTGCCCCCTTTTGTTATCGATCCGCTCAGAAACCCCAAGTTAGAGCCGGGACCCTGCGCCCAAGGCCTCGGGCACTGCGGCCGCTGTGCCGGCTCCACACGCTCCTGGCTTCGCAAGGGAACTCTCTGCCTGGAGGATGTGAAGGAGGTTTTGGGCACTGTTAGGGCTGGAATTACTCAGAACTCCTTCCAGCACCCTCCAGCCCCTAGGACAGACTCCCAGTTGTGTGAGGGATGCCTTTGAGCCACCACACCTGGTGCAGAGGTTTGCTCTGAGCAGAGCAAATCGCTCCAAATCCCCACATGAACCCAACGCTCTGCCTCTGTCTGTCACAGCCCAGAACACAGGCTGAAGCGAGTGCTCCCCACACTCCCAGGGATGCAAGGAGGCACGTGGAGAATGAGGCAGGGCAAGCAGGAGGGACACCATGCCTGGAATGACTGGCAGCTCTGCAGGGAATGTTGCTGCTAAGAGTGGCAGAGCAGGAGCCATCCCTCACAGGCTCTGCAGTGTTCCCTCACAGCCATCCCAGCAGAGACGGGCCAGCGAGGGGCTATTCTGCATCCCCATCTCCCACTCAGGGCCCCAAACCACCAGTCAAAGTAATTCCCTGGTGTGGTGAGCCAAGCAAAAACCAGCCGTCGTAGATCAGGGCTCAAGGGAGCCCCAGAAGCTCCTTTACACCACCCCCAGGACACAGTGTGTTGTGCAATCCCAGTTTAGCAAATGCTTGTTAGCCCGGGACCTGGTTTGGCAGCTCTCAGGGCTTCAATGGACTCAACTCTCTGCTCTCCTTTACCTGGGAAGACCTTGGTCCCAAGCAGGTGAGTGCTGCCCAAGCCAGCCCAGCATGGCACAAACGCAGCACATGCCAGAGAGCAGCTACCCTCTTCCCCCTACAGATCCCACTGCCAGGAAGGGAGGGACTGGCACAGAAAGTGCTAATCAAAGGTGTCTCCAGATATCCAAATTCTGGGAGCTCAGCCTGGAGGATGGCTCACTACTCCTCTACCATTCCTCTCCATCTGTCTTCCAAAGCACAACAGCTTTATCCTCCTCCCTGCTCTGACACACACAATTCTCTGGTCTGTGAGCTCCGCAGGGAGACAGTGGTGGGGAGGACAGGGCCACCCTTATACCTGGTTGGACCAGGCAAATCCAGCCTGGCATGTCTTAGAAAGCAGTGCCTGCAGCCTCCCGAGCCTTCAGAACCCTGAATCATGAGGTATCTGCAGGCTCCTCCACCCCAGGAAAGAAACAGCCTGTTTCCAACCCCAGGTGGGGAAAAGGAGCCCTTCAGTCTACCTGGTAGGAGCAGAAAGGGGCATAAGCTCTGCCTGGAATAAAGGCCTTTTTGAGAGCACTGGACTTTTCCAGCTGCCTGGAAACAGGAAGCGCCCAGGCCAGGAGAACAGAACCCCTCACACACCCGGCATAAAGGCACACTGAGCCGTTAACCCTAATTACCTGTGACTGACACGCGAGCAGGCCCTGACCTTTCAGGCATCGCCTCAGCCAAGGGAAAATAAACAGCTCCCTTCATCCCAAACACAGCCCATTTCACCCCCCGCCCAGAATTCAAGGTGTTTGATACAAGGGGAGAACAACCCAGCTGCAACACAGAGGAGGCTGAGCCCAGACACCCCCACAGCCAGCACATCCACGGGCATTGCTCAGCCCCTCCCTGCTCTCCTCCAGCCCCTCTCTCCTCCAGCCCCTTCTCCACAGCCCGAGGAGGAGGAGGAGGAGGAGGAGGAGGAGGAGGAGGAGGAGGAGGAG
>NW_020897727.1:5429405-5508622 GCF_003984885.1 Neopelma chrysocephalum
AGGAGGAGGAGGAGGAGGAGGAGGAGGAGGAGGAGGAGGAGGAGGAGCATCGCACCAGGGAGAACGGTCACTGCTACTGGAGGGTCCTGCCCATCTGCCCCCAGCAGTGGCCAATGGGCATTGGGACAGTGTCCCTGGAGCATGTCCGTGCCCTCCTGCTCAGTGGGAGCTCCCTGGAAATGCACGCTTGCTCTCCCGTGTGTTTTCCTCTGCCTGATCCCTTCAGCAGCCCCGGGAGAGCAGAGAGCTCTGCATGGATGCTGAGAGCCTGCTTGGCACTGCGCTGCCATCCACTGTTTACTGCCCCCAACCTCCGAGGGCACAGCCCAGCCCCTGGTCCAGAAGATCCACGGCAGTCAATCCTGAGCAGAGGGGCAGAGCAGGGGGCACAGGCTGTGCCAGGTGAGCAGGGCACAGGGATCCTCACAGGTGCCCCTGGCCACCCCTGCTCCATTGAGCACCAGCATCCCTAACAGCTCCTGGGGCAGCACCTCCCTCCCTCAAACAGCCTCTCCTTCCAGGCCACAGCAGTGTCCCAGTTTCTTCCAGTCCCCACCTCCAGGGCCCTGTCTCCCTCCCTGAGGGCCACAGGAACCCACCATGCAGAAGTCTCAGGCAGAAAGCAGAGCTTACCCAGGGGGCAGGGCATCCAGGGCGGGCACTGCTGCCCGGGCCGGGGGGGCACTGGGGCCGGAAGCTGCCTCCTCGGCCTCTCCGGAGCCGGGCAGGGCAGGAGGGGCAGGAGTGGTGGGGCCGTCGGTCGTGCTGGACACCGCCGGGGCCAGAACATTCGCCCCCGCTGCTGGCCTGTCCTCTTCAATGTCCACAGCACCCACGGCGTCCCCGTTCACTGGAAGGGCAGAGAGCAGGGGGTCAGCACCCAGGAGGGGATGGGGCCTGGCCAATCCTCCCGGGAGCAGAGCTTGGGTGACAGCCCAAGCACGGGACTCACGGTGCTCCCAGCCTGCAGCAGAGGCAGCACCTGCATCACCCGGATCCCTCTGGGAACCACTGCCTCCATCTTGAGACAGAAGCACAGGGTACTTTTTTGTGCTCAGTTTCTCTTCAGCCACTTGAAACACGCTGCATCCCTGATGGGAAATCAGGGAATAAGCAGGACCTCTGGAACTGCGGGTGCAGCATCTCCCCCAAGGCAGAATGAAACCTGGATTCAGCAAGTCAACAGCACTGGAAAGAGCTAAATGTTGCTGGATTCCAGTACACTTTTGAAAAAGGGAAGAGGAAGAGACAGAGCAAAGGAAAACTACAAAGAAAAAGGATGAGGAGGAAAATGCAAAGGAAAAAATGAAAGGGAATTTGTTTGAGGAATACTTATTAGATACCCAAAACTCTGAGACCTGGCAGCCCAGCTGAGCAGAACCATTGCTACAAGACATCCTGGCTGGAGTGGCAAAGAAAAAGTTTTAAAAACAACCCAGAAACAAGGAACAAAGTATGGGATGCAGACAGAGCTCCGTGATTTAGAGCTGAGAAATGCAGAAAACCATAAGGGAAGCCCAAATATTTAGTATTGTAGGAAAAACCAGTATGAACTCCCACAGATGGGAGACTGAAGAGCTACAGACACTCTGTAGAAGAGGCAGAGTGCTCAGGACTCTGCTTGGCAGCTGGAAGGTGGCAGGACAACATCCTCCAGCACCAGAGGGATCCTGGGACACAGCAGCAGTTGAAGGTGCCCCCAGGCAGCACTGAGGGTGAGGAAGATTTTCAGGTCAGCAGCAACTTCCACCAGAGTCCTGTGGCAGCCAGCTGAGGAGGTCCCTGACTGCCCCTCATGTCGAGCAAGCCTGGGAAAGGGCAGTTTTAGAAGCCTCAATCACGCTGTGCCAGTCTCCAAAGAGAACCTGCAGAATGACCCCGTTGAGTATGCCATGGTTGGTTTGATCACAGTCCTGGACAAAGCAGGGAAAAGCTGATCCAAAGTTCACCTGATAAGGAAGGGCTCCAGGGGGAACACAGCAAGGGCTGAACAATGTGACTGTGGGGAAAACACACCTGGGAATAATCTCCTTGTATTGAAATTACAGCCAAGAGTGACAAATGTAACAGGGACGTCCTTGCAACAGCCTGCTCAAAAAACATGGCAACGTCACCAAAATGTACCAAACTGAGGGGCAAGAGGATGGTTTGTAGAGGCACTCCAGGGTGTCCAACACTAATCCCAGCCATCCAAAACACTCCTCTCCCCGTCCTCAAGTCATCATTGACAAGATTTGTGGGAGGCACAGAGGGTGTGAGCGGTAAACACCAACAAGGACAGCACAGTCATAAAGCCACTGGGGAGGCTGCAGCTGGGCCAGTAAAATGTGCTTTCAACAAACCAAAGCCAGGAAGCCAAGTTGTACTTGGGAACAAAATGCCTGTCCCCAGCCTGATGGAGTGTCCACAGAGTGAGGAGACTCGGGAGGGCTGGGCTTTGGCAAAAATGAGCTTTGGCAAAATTGAAATTGCTTTGCTCCAGGTCTTCACAATGAAATGTAAAAAAACCCCAACTTCCTTCTGGGTTAAACAAAACATTTCCTTCTCTCCTAAACGAAACACTCTGCTTTTCCTTCCAGATCTCCCACAAAAGTAAACTCAGTGCAGAGGAGTGGGAGATGCTCCATGAAAGCTAGAGAAGGAAAACAGATCAGTCACATGTGACTTTGTAGTCAGGCACTCAGCAGGCCCCAGTCCTGCTCCACAAGGGATTCAGGGCTTTGTGGACAAACCCAAGAAAACACAAGAGAAACCTTTCCAAATATACCCTCTGATGCAAGAACCAGCCCCCTTTGAGAGGTGGGTTTGTGCCTTTGCTGATGCTCCACAGGCAGCTGCTCCTCCCACTTCAGATCTTCACTTAAGGCTGATAGGAAATTCAGCTGAACCCTGAAAAGAGTCCACTCAGCAGTGACAACTGTCCTCATTGTGGCATTAGTGATGCTGCTGTCCCAGTATCCTTTTAAACACCTGGAGCTGGTGGCTCCAGAGTGGAGCCACAGGAATCATTTCTGACAGGCAGCACCGATCCTACGAGAGAGCTCTGTGGAGCTGCACGGCTTATCAGCAGTACAAGCAATAAAAAAAAAAAAATCAATCAATTCACAGGGAGGACATTCCCAGGCACTACAAGATCCATCATCTCAGCAAAAATGGATTTTCTCCACCATAAATATCCCCGAGCTCTGATCCCCACCTCCCCGAGCATTGGCTCACCTGTGCTGTTGACTGCTCCGTTGGCCATGGTGTTGGCTGTGCCATTGGCAGTGCCGTTGGCTGTGCCGTTGGCCGTGCCATTGGCTGTGCCGTTGGCCATGCTGGCATGCTGTGTGCTCTTGGCCTGCTGCCGGTGCCGGCTCCTGGCACTGGGACTTTGCTCTCCACTCCCTGTGTTTCCCCTGGCCACTCCGGCCACATGTCGGTGCGTCCTGCGAGGGAAAAGAACACGGGAGGTGAGAGACATCACATGGAAAACCCCACTCCTGCCTTTCTGCCTCAGTCTTGTGCCGATTCCGTCCCTGGGAAGGGGTGGGATGCAGCCACGTGCCTCCACTCAGGGCACTGCCCCGAGCTTCATGCTGCTTGCTCCAACCCGCCAGTGGCAGAGTCCCACGGAGGAGTCACCTGAGTGACAACCCCTTGCTTTTGTTCGCGGGTGGCCACCTCACATGCCAAGGAACAGCCCTGGGCACTCATGGCCAGCCACCAGCTCACAGCCCCAAGACACTGTGGCTCCTGGCAGCTTGCTCCGTGCACCCCTGCAGATCCCAGGGGAGATCCCAAGGCAGCCCCACCTCCTGCACCACAGAGGGGATCCTCACTGGTGCCTTCTGCCTGGCTCCAAGCCTTGCACAGAAACAGGTGAGGAAGGTGCAAGTGTTTGCTGCTGCCAAGACAGCCATGGCCCCCGGAAAAGCAGGGAACAAGCAGCTGGGAAAGGTGGAAGCTGAAATCACAGCACAGGCTGTGACTGGCTCAGGTGCAGCTGCTCCATCTCTCGGGGGTCTCTGTGTCACAGTGGAGCTCATCTGCCTCCATGTCCCCATGGCCAGAGCAGCCCAACCTCTGTGGGCAGAGGACCTGCAGCTCCCCTGGCAAACTCCCCCTCAGACCACCCTGAGTCCCCACAGCGGCACAAAGGCTTCCCAAAAAAGCTCAGTTTCACCTTAGGAATTTGTTACTGCGAATGGGCAGGGAAACAGGGCGGGGGGGGCGGGATGCTGCCTTTCCAAATCTGGGGGCAGGGCAGAGGCAGAGCCCAGGTACCTCCACCCAGGCTGGCAGCCAGGGCAGCAACCACGGAGAGTAAGGACTGCAGGGACCAGGACGTCAGTTTGCCGCAGCCAAAATCTACCCTTAAAAGGGCAAAACCCACAAACTGTCCCCGAGTGTCAGGGCTGGCGCTGGGAGGGGACAGCAGCTTGGCAGCGACAGGGCACAAATCAGTCATGCCACCCTCACCAGCTCCAGCAAGCCCTTGGTTCCTCCCACTTATTCCAAAGCCTCTCTCCTTGGGGAGCAGCTCATGGCAGGACTGGGACCGGGAGGAGACATGGGAAAGCAGGAGATGGTTGTTGAAAATAGATCAGATAAGAGCCACGGGGCAGAACAGAGCTGCTGTGTCCCCTTCGACCAGCCACGGACTCCCAGGAGGGCAGCCCCACCCAGGGGCTCCTCAGGAGGCTCCTCAGACCATGAACTCACCCTGGAAATCCTGGCTACCCTCGGACACAGCTCCATGCTGGGGGTTTGCTTTGCCCACCAGCACCTGGGGATGTGGAGCATCTGCAGAACAGGCTCCTCTTCCCTGGTCAGGAGGTAAAAGTGGCCCCTCACTGCCACCTCAGTGGGGTATCCTTGACATCACATGCCTCCCGAAAGCTGGCTGGGACCCCTCCCCACAGTCACCCCCTCCCCACAGTCACCCCCTCCCCACAGTCACCCCCTCCCCACAGTCACCCCAGGGCGAGGCCAGAGGCAGCACAGGCCCCAGAGGCATGGCCAGAGGGCAGTGGGCAGGTGGCACCAGCTGGTCCCACCAGGAGCAGCCCCCTCCACACGGGACAGATCTGGTCCCTGCCCTTCCAGCACAGATGAGCTCAGAACTGCCCAGGCAGTTTTTAGAAACCAAAACAGGATGTTTCCAGGCTGCCAGGCGGAGGCTCAGGGTTACCAGCCTGAATTAGCCAGCCCGCCGCCCAGCCCAGCCCTCCCACGAGTGCTCCCATCTGGGCATTGTCTTTTAATAGACACTGGAAACAAACCCAGGCCACGGAGCACGGCGGGATGGGAATGTGCGCCTAAAATAGGAGCGGGGAGAAAATCAGGCAAGGCACGGACGGGAACAGATGGTGGGACGGAGCGAGGTGTGCGTGGGGCAGCCCCTCTCCCGGGGGGAACAAGACCCCATTGTACCCCATCGACTGGGGACCTCAGGTGGGTGCCCCAACCCTAACCTTGACCAGGGCAGACGGTGCCAAAGAGGAACATGGGATCAGCCAGGTGACATCAACCATTCAGGTCTCCCACTTCTGCCAAGGCAGAGCCCCCACACGACAGTGGCCAACACAGACCCTGGCCATGTAACCCAGGAATGGCCAGTTCCTCCAGCTGAGGTGGCCAGAAGGTCCCAGTATGAGATGCCAGCAGAGGTGGCAGCATGTCCTGGTCTCACTCAGCACATCAGCCCCCAAACTGTGGCTGAAGAGGAGGAAGGGCAGAGCATGGAGCCAGGAGCCAGCACTGGCTGTGGGAGGTCAAGGCAGGAGAGCCCCAGTGCCATGTGGTCAATGGGAGTTCAGCTCCCAAAAACACAGAGATGAGAAATTCCCCCTGTCCCTGCCAAGAGGGGAGGAGGCCAGCACCCAAATGAGAGAATCATGGAATGGTTTGGGTGGGAAGGGACCTTAAAGCCCATCTCATCCCACCCCCTGCCGTGGGCAGGGACACCTTTCACTATCCCCAGTTGCTCCAAGCCCCATCCAACCTGGCCTTGGATATTCCAGGGATGGGGCACCCACAGCTTCTCTGGGCAACCTGTGCCAGGGCTTCCACAAGACAAACAGGGCTCGTGGCACCCACGGCCCCAGCCCTCAGCTAAGGACCTCTGGGCTCCCTGCACAGAGGGCTGTGGAATTTCACACCCCACCACCAAGATTAGCAGCAAATCCCAAGATGACATTTGTTCAGGAGAAGAAAGAGAATCCTGACCAAGCTGTTTCCCTCGCGGGGACAGTGTAGAAATAGCTGAGGAGCAAAGAATGACCCTTTTCTTCCCATCCTGCCGGCAAGTGAGTTTGCCAGCATCCATCACCAAGCCCAGAAAATAAACACGGCTCTGTGTATAAACACAGCAACCATCACACAGCATTCCCAAGCACAAGGGAACCGTGTTCCACCCCGGAGCAGGCAGCTGCCTTCACAGTGGGTACATCCAGCAGTGCTCTGCCCCACAGAGCAGTAACACATCAACCTGAGCAGGTACATCCAGAACACCCTAAATTCAGGGGAGTGCAGCACAGATTGAGGACTAGCTTGGAAGTTTCCCATGCCAGGGCAGCCATGGGATTGGAATGATCAGAGGCACACCTGGCAGGTGTCTGAAGGTGCCCTGCAGAAGTCCTGGCCAGACTTCACCACTCAAAGAAGAAACTCCTCACAGCCAATGGAAAAGCAGCAGGGAAGGGGCAGCAGGCAGTGACCAGGCTAAGCCTCCCAAACTAGAACTTTCTTTGCAGGTTTTCTAGCACCTACTGAGAGCTGTTAAGTGCCTGCCAAGCCTAGCTCTGTCAGGTCACTGAGCACTTCCCACCTCTGAGAATGATTTAATACCTGGACAGCAGGAATCAACAGGAGCAGCCACCACAAAAGGGCACAAACTGTGTTCACAGCCTACTCCCAACCCTCTCCCTCCTTGAGTGGAAGATGAACACACAGCATGGAAGGACACGGTCACTTCTGGAGCCAAAAATATCATCTCTGGTGTGTGCCCAGGAGATGAAGAAGGAGCAGAAGAGCTCGAGGTGTGGGGCTTGTAGCTGAGAGTGCTACTGAGCCTGGGCCATGGAGAACCTCCCACAGGCAGGCTGCAGGCACCCTCTCCACAGCCACACTCCCATCCAGAACATCTGTACAGGCTGCTGGGCCACTGCCACACTCTGGAAATATAAATAGGTGTTAAATTCAACTCCATGTTGACAGTGTGACACGTCTCCCAATAACCACAGCTCCAAAAGGAGCAGTGCTGAGCCACTCCAGCCCAGCAAGGAGGCAGGGCAGGGCACTGAGCCAGGCACAGGATGGCCTGTTGCCCAAGCATCTCATTTCCTCTGGAAGCAGCTGTTATTTCCCTGCAGCTCTGCTTCTCCTGCTCCTGGACTTTCAGAAGTGTCCCCTTGTGACCATTGTCCAGAGGACCATGGGATTCCCAGTGCCTGGCCAGGGTTGTGCTTGAGGGAAGAGCTGGGGGTCCCCATGGTCCCCATTTGAAGGGATCCCACTTTCTTAGTTTGCTTGGTCACAGCCTGCCCCACTTCCAGACAGACCATTCCTTCGGCTGCCAGTGGAGCAACTGGTGAAACTCCCTGGGCCATCACAGACCTGATACTCCTTGAGACAAACCCTTTAGGAGGGGCTCAGGCCAGCCACAGCCCGTCTGTACAGTCACCCCCTGTACCCCCAGCTCTGCTGTCCCCTGGGACAGGCCACCCCTGCCCCACCTCTCCCGTGGGCTGTGGCAGGGGCTCACTGGGAGATCTGGAGTGGGGTGCACTGCAAAAGGACAGGGCCCCAGCAACCCCTCAGTAATGGACACACAGCCTGGGGCCCTCACCTCGGTCTGCTGCCAAAGCAGTTGGTACTGGGAGGCTGGTGCCGGCCCTCTGTGGCTGCAGCCGTGCTGGTGGGGTCCCGTCCGGGTGCCTGGGACCCTGCATGGGGGAAGAATGGGAGGGTGAAGAAAAGGACTGAGATACCTACTAGCTCTTCCCTCCTCCCCACCTTCCAGAAAGGAGCCCCAAAAGCACAACAGCCCCACCTATTGCATGACAGACCCCCAGCACCCAAGGACACCCCACCTTCACGCTGGGTTCTCTCCTCTCCCACTGCTGCGTGAGGGCACAGCCCCCCCTGCCCAGCACCCTGTAGCTCCAAGCAGAAGGCAGGACTCTGCAGAATTGGCAGCACCAGGAGAGCAGCCACATCCAAGATTCCCAGATTTCACAAGTTTTGTTTCCCAGCAAGGAAGAGAAGGAGCCAGGGGAAAGCAACACATTAGCCCCTGTCCAGCACAAGCTCTGCTCCCTCCCCTGGCAGCCCCATGGGTCAGCCATCAATCCATGTCCCCATGGGGAGCCCTGCTCAGGAAACACTGAAACCATTTCCACAGGCCACAGGAACAGCAAGGGAAGGGGCTGATCCATGTAGATGGCTGGAGAAGGGCCTGGAGAAGGGCTGCTTCTCCCAGGCCATCGACGCTCCTGCTCCAATTCCACAGGAATTCGTGAGCACCCAGGGCAGGCGGGGCTGGCACCGGAGTCTCATCTGGGAGAGGGGGCAGGTGCTGGCCCTGGGTCACTCGCCCAGGGGTGCTGGGGGCCGTGGGCTCAGCCCCCTCCTCTCCCCACTCAGCGCCTCGTGCCTGGAGCCACTGCGCGCACGTGGGGTCGGGCACTCACCCTCTGTGCCGGCACTGCCATCGGGAAGGCTTCCCAGAGCAACAGCCGGCCCGTCCAGGAAAATCGTCAGCTCTCCGCCCGACACAATGCTGCCTTTGTTCTCAGTCTGCAGGTCCAGGGTCAGCTGCCTGTTCTCCACTGTGGGAGAGAGGGGACAGGGAGAGAGACCACCAGTCACCACCGGGATCCCAGCTGCGATGGACGTGGCTCCACCAGCCCAGCTCCACGTCAGGCCCCTGGCCCACCCCCTGGTGGGTCCCCCCCAGGCCTCCCCCATCCCCCAAAGGTGCCTGCTCCCTCAGGGCCAGTTGTCCCAGTGAGCACCATCAGCACTGGCCCCACACCTACAGGTACCTTCCAGCACTGCCCGAGGATCCCCAGCCAGCCCCATCGCCCTCTCCCAAGGAAAACCCTCCCTCACCAGCCACCCTTTTACTGGGGCTGCAGCTGCCCCAGGGGCCCTGGCTTTGACATGCCAAGATCCTCATTGTTCACAGATCCAGGAGCTGGGGCTGTAGGACAGATCCTGGCAGGAAACTCGAGGGATTTAACACGACACATGGGACAAGAAGAGCCCTTCCTGATGGCGACCACCACATCCCCATGCATCAGTTCCACTGAACAATAGCGGCACAGAGGGCTGTCCGCAAACAGGAACACTCCAAACGCCGTGCTGAGGCATCGGACTGCCTCCACAGAAGGTTCTGGAGTGTGTGGCATGGTCTGGGAGGCTCTTGGAGACAGTTGCCAGCTCCACTCCCACCCTTGGGGGCCATTTTGGCTTCATCAGCTTTAGCAAGAGTTTGCTGGTCCCTAGGGGCAATGGGGGCACAGGCACAGCCCTCAGCACCCGTGGGCAGGCAGGGCTGGTCCCCTGGGTGACAGCACCCACCCCAGCACAGCAATGCCTGCTGGAGCCAGCCCGACTGAAACACCCAGCTCTGCCACAGAAGGCCAGAAAAATTTGGCTGCACCAGCCTGGGACAGCAGCCCAGACACTTCCTGACTCATTTGCTCAAATAATATTTGTATTATACACGGATTGCTCATGACACAACGGCACCATTTTTTAGCAACCTGCTTTGTCCTGGTGCGACGCGGGGACGGGGTGTGGTTCCTGCCAGTGGGAGCAGGAGGGAGGGAGCACACACCCATGGACCCCTTGTCCTACCTCTATCTTCAAGCTGTCTGTGCTGGGACTCACCACCCCCTCCCCCAAGGCATCCCAAAACCCAGCGACATGGGGTCTGTGGCAAAGACAGGGCTGTGAGACAGGCTGCACTTGTGGATCTCAGGGAAGTCTCTGGTTTGTAGTGCCAAGGATAAAGGTATCCCCTGCACAGAAGGGGCATGTGCTCACAGGGGTACAGCAGAGAGGCTGGAGTTCAGCTCTGTCACTTATCACCCACCCATCATCCAACAAGGGATTCTGCTGAGCCCGGTCTCCCCCCTCTGCCTCACAGAGCTGTTCTCCGCTTGCTTCCAAGGGGAACCGACCTCACAGGCGGTTTTAAGAGCCTGAGACAGAAGATGCTACTGAGCACAGCCAACAACCAGAACAAATCCAGACCCTGTTTCCCCCCTGGCTCCTCCAAGCCATAGGAATCTGCATTTTCTCTGGGGTCCCTCCATCCCCCTCCGTGAGCCCCGCGCTCCGGGGCCGTACAAGCCCTCATTGTGCAGGCACCAGGCCGAGGCGCAAAGACAAGGTGTCTCCAAGTGGAGGATGTGAACATGAACCTCCCAGCCGGCTTCCTTCTCCCCCCCTCCAGCTTTTTTAAAGAAAATAAACACTCGCAGAACCTTCCCCTCCCTGTCCCCGTCCAGCGTGCAGGACGCACAAAGGGACATTGCTGCTGCCCCGACGGCGGGTCCCCCGAAGGGCCGAGCACAAAGGCTGCCTCTGTCCCACTGGCTGCCAGAATGTCAGAGGGATTATTATTATTTTGGGAGGGGGTCGGGGGGTGATTTGGTCCTGAATAAGGTCTCAGTTCAGCTGCTTCCAGTGCCCCGCACACAGCATCAGAGCTCCCATTTAGCGGAGGTGAGCTGGAATTCCCACCCAGCCCATTAAGCGGATTTACGGTTCCAAGAAATGAGGCTGGGAGCAGCCGGTGCGATAACGGCCCCAGGCTGAGCCCCAGCCCCCGGGACCCCCAGGGACCACACATGTCTGACCCCAGGGAGCTGCCACACGGGACAGGCAGCCCCTCTGGAACACCCTGTCTGAGATGGCTCCATCTCCATGCACACATCCAGGAAGAATTCCACACAGACAGTCAGATGGTGCTTCCCACTCTCTCAGCTCCCCAAACTCTCTTTGCACAGTCCCACTGGATGCAAAGGCCAGGTCTCATTCCAATAAGTCCACATGATTGTCCAGGTTTTACCTGGGATGGATCAAAGCTCCCTAGTGCTGAGCAGGTGAAGATTGGCTCAGCCTCTGCGAATTTCCACAGCCAAAGGAACGACCCCAAGCTGTGGCTACAAGTCCCTATGGGGAGAAGCAGGAGGAAAGCTACACCTTCCACAGCCATTCCCAAAACAAGGAAGAACCCAGAGTTTACAGGAAGGGATAATCTTTACTGTCCCATGAAAGTCTCCCCAGGGCAGCTTTGCCCATGCTGCCGACCCAGCCTCAGCCACCAGCAGCTTAGAGACAACCATGTCCCACCCCATTTATCTGCCAGGGATAACCAGGAGAGCCTTGGACATCTACTTCTTTCCTCTGAAAGGTGACATAGAATGGGCATTGTCTGACCCCCATGGTGACCTACTGGCTGGATGACCAATTTTATGGGATTATATCCCACCCACAGCAAGCCAGCTCAGGGAGCTGCCAGGGCACGCAGCACAGCACAGCTCCTTTGGCATCACAGCCATTACGGGGTGGAGCTGCAGCTTTCCAGAGGTTGGGAAGTGCTGCTGGCTTCCTGGAGGGTCCCACGAGGCCATGGCTCCAGCAGCTCTGCCTGGGGCACAGCAGTGGGGACTCTGTGGGATCTGTAAAGCCCTGGAAAGTGGTGCCACTCGGCACACAGTGGGACCAGCAAAAACCAGCAGGGCCCAGTATGGGGTTCCACAGAGCCCATGGTGCAGGGCCAGCTCGGGCGAAGTAAGAGGTGGAACCAAGAGGTGTCTCTGCAGAAATGGCACTCAGGGGCCAGGGCGGGGGCTGTGCCATGGAAAATGAGCTGCTTTACAGGAGCCCTGGGAGCAGCTCAGCTCCTGGAAGGCTCCAGCTCATGTTGGTGATGGAACTCATTCTGACCCACCTCTCCACTTCCCATCCAATCTCTCTGGAGTCAGGAGAGCTCTGCCTGACAGCGGAGAGGCCCTGCAGGCCCTGCCAAGGTGCTGGAAAGTGCTGGGAGCCCCAAAGCCAGGCTGGCCCTGCCCAGAGCAGGAGCTCCTGCGACAGCCGGGCTGTCAGCTCCAGAG
Organism: Neopelma chrysocephalum; assembly: GCF_003984885.1. Lineage (NCBI taxonomy): Eukaryota > Metazoa > Chordata > Aves > Passeriformes > Pipridae > Neopelma > Neopelma chrysocephalum. The sequence goes on from NW_020897727.1 coordinate 5,441,522, forward strand.
GCTCTCCCAGCTTTCCCGCGAGCTCAGGCCTCGTCACTGAGCTCTTTTTCCAAGCTCCAGGCCTTGGAGCAGAGACTTTTTCACCTGAAGCAAGGCGTGCTTGGCAGGAGGGCTGACAGAAATGGGGGGAGCTCCAGCAACATCCTGGCAGGCGGGAGCCAAGGACGTCACCGTCCTGCCCACAACCAGATCCATTCCTGCCCACTGAGCAGAATGACAGGAATAAAATGAAGGCCACAGCTACACTCACACACCAGTAACTCACAGAGAACCTCATCAAAACAGTAACAAGCCCAATGAAGGTAGAGAGAGGGGCTGCTGCCTGGCAGGAGCAGCCCTGGGGAAGGATTGCTCCAGTTGAACACTTCCCAAGATGGGGAGAGGAGAGCCAGGCCCCTCCAGTGGCAGAGGGCACACACATTTTGCTGCCTCACACACATTAAGTGTCTGACTAGGGATGGCTTGAAATCCCAGATGCCTTTTGCATGCCCTTGCCTTCCCTGGGCTGGCAGGCAGAGGGAATGGGATCCCCTGTTCCCGGGAGGTGAGGAGCCCCCAGGGAAGGGGTTTCGAGGCTCCCACGGGACCCCCAGGGGACCCCCAGCAATCTCTTCCCCACTCAGAGCTGCAGCAAAGCCTGACGGCTGAGCAGTGACCTGCAGAGAAGAGGAGGGAGAAGATGCCAGCCCAGACAAGATGGGCAGACAGAAGCAGACAGCCCAGGCAGTGCCAGCTGCCTCCAGCCCATGGCAGCACCTTCCTGGCAGGCCAGGGCAGGCTCTGCAGCTTTAAGAGTCCTCCCTCCCAGCCTACGGTGTCAAGGAAAAATCTGACACTTTTTTTCTGGTGGATGTTAATGGACAAGCTCGAACAGCCAGTTGCCTTTTCCATTCATTTTCCACACAGCCCCCTGGGAGGCTGGGAATGAAAGAGCCGATTGTGCCCCCGCAGGTAGGGCGGGAGCCACGGCGGCTCCGGGAGCCCAGCCGGCATCGGCACACCTAGGCAAGGAAAGCTGCAGGGAAGAGTGCCCTGGGGCACAGCCCCCACAGCCCTCAGGCTGTCTGACACCTACACCCCGAGCAACAGAGCCCATCTCGGGGCACACGTTCAGGTCCTCAGGGCCTTTGCGAAGTGACAGCAGTGGCAGTACAGCTCCCACGTGTCCCTCAGTGTCCCACACCCAGACCAGGTGCAGCCTGCCCAGCACAGGGAGTGTGGCAGGGACACCGGTGTGGTTTCACAGCCTGCAGCAGCAGTGCCAGGGGAAGCAGCCCACCCCAGGCCCTGGCACCGTGGAGGGTCTGACCCAGCCCCAAATCCCCCCTAGGCACAGGAGGCCCCTCTCCTTGCTCAATACCAGGTCTGTGTCTCACAAGCTTTGCTTGGAATAGACAGAGACAGCCTTTTCCAGCCCCACGCGGCCGCTCGCACCACCCCAGCCCTGAATGGCCGCCTTTATGTGGGAGCTGCTGTCACGAGCCACACTCTGGCAACCGCAAACGGCAGCAAATAGCAGAGGGGTTTGTGTTTCCGAGCCGGCTGCAGCACCCTGGCTGACGCGGGCACGGCTGACAGGGGCATGGCTGACGCAGGTACGGCTTCCGTCACACCCAGCCCCCAGCCCAGCCACACAATGGCACCTTGTTCCCTCCCGGGGAACACAGGAGCTGCTGCGGCCACCCCCCTCCTCTCCTCCAGGCAGGTGAGGTGCAGGACCCCCGCTGGGGGACCCCCTCGTACGTACGCTTCCCACCGCTCCGGAGCAGGTTGCCAAGGCTGACGGAGGCGGCGCCCAGCAGCTCGTTCCTCAGGGTATGGCAGATCCACACCTTCAGCTCCAGGTGGCTCTGAGCTGTGACGTTCCTGCAGAGTCCAGAGAAGGGGGCTGTCACCGTGGCCTCATGCCTGCTCCGTGCCTGGGCAGCGGGCAGTGCCAGCTCCAGGGAGCAGAGGGAGGTGGGCAAGGCCATGGGGCAACAGGAGACTCCCCTTCCTGCTGCTCTCCCAACCTGGCTGCCCCTGACAGCATCATCGTCCAGGGGGAAAAGCTGTCCCCAGCCAATGGCCCAGCAGAGCACAGGGAGCCAGCCCCAGCACCAGCTCCACACCAGGGGGTCACATGCACTCACAGGGTGAGGATCTCGTTCCACAGCAGCTCGGAGATGCCCATCTGCTTCCCCGTCTTCTTGGTCTCACTGGGCAGCCCGTCTCCAGCCACCTCCACGTAGCAGTTCATGCGTGCCGGGCGGCTCTGGGCCTTGGGCTTCACAGACACCACTGGGCAGGGACAGCCATGGGGTCAGGGGGAGCCCCCGGCCCTGCTGTCACCCCCCGTCCCATCCCTGCCAGGTCGGGGGCCAGGACTCACCGTAGCATTGGGAGAGGGGGAGCAGGAAGCACTTCTCCCGATGGCAGCGATGGCTGCCACCGGCCTGATCACTGCCTGGCCCCCACCTTCAACCCTCCCGAGGGCTGCAGGGGAGTCACTGTCCCCACAGACACCTCCCTACCCCAGGGCACAGCAGCACGGTGGGGGCGAAGCGGTGGGGGCACCCCCGGGTCAGCAGTGCCAGGCGGAGGGGCAGAGCCGGGGACAGCTCCGAGGGGATGAGGTTCTGAGGGGACGCGGCTCCGGGTGCCGGGAGCCATCTCGCGGCCACGGGAGCACCGGCGCGGCACTGGCAGGGCCACGGAGCCACGTCCCCACGGCAGCCGGGCGGGGAAGCAGCCCAGCCCAGGCCAGCCCAGCCCACAGGGCAGTGCCGGGCACCCCAGCCCCTGCTTCGCCTGGGAAAGGCTCCCAGCACGGGGTGCAGCAGAGCACACACAGACGCCATTCCCGGCGGAGGCAATGCCAGCGAGGCAGCAGGACCCACCTTTCACGGAGAGCTGGGACTTCTCACAGGGCGGCCCAGCCCTGGCCCTGCTGGAGCTGGCAGCGGCCATGGCATCACCCCCGGCTGGAAGCACAGAGAGGAGACGCCTCAGCGCTGGGCCGAGGGAGCTGGGGCTGTACTGGGGTCCCAGCCCGGGGCCCAAACACAGCCTGGATGCCACTGAGAGTAACCCACACGGCAGGAGACTGGGCAAGGGATGGACAACACCCAGGAAACACAGGCTCTCTCTATTCCTGATAAACCAGCCCTGCACCACAGGCAACGCTGTGTGCTTGGGAGAGAAGCCCCCTTTGGGAAAGTAACCCCCTTCAATGGCACTGCCACAAGCCAAGCTGGGCGGTGTTAGTCCTCCAGACACCCCATCTGAGCAGTGCAGCTCCCCTGACCCAAAGGCCAGTGCTGATCAGGGGTCAGAGCACGCACCAAAGCCCTGCCCCACAGACAGCACCTCACAAGCAGCCCACGTGTCACCACACGTGGGATCCCTCAGAAGGGACACGGCAGTGCACCGGCAGGACAGAGCAAGGTCCTGTCACAGCGCAGGGAAATGGCTAAATCCCTCAAGGGCAGCCCTGGTCTCATCCTAGAATCCCATAGAATCATTAAGGTTGGAAAACACCTCCAGGATCATCGAGTCCAACCTGTGCCCGATCCCCACCTTGTCACCCAGCCCAGAGCACTGAGTGCCACGTCCAGTAGTTCCTCGGGCACCTCCAGGGATGGGGACTCCACCACCTCCCTGGGCAGCCCCTTCCAATGCCTGACAATTCTTTCTATGAAGAAATTCCTCCTGAAATCCTACAGGAAAACCCATCCTGTCTACTCTAAGCAATGTCAGAGCGGCCTGGGGCTGTAGCTGTTGTGGGCACGGGGCAGGCCCAGCTGCACACCCAGAGCTCTCGGTCCCCCAGCACTCCCACCATTTCCTCCATCCCTGGTGCCATGTCCCTGTCATGGCACTTCCCCTGCCCCTCCTGCTGCACATTCCCCTCTGTGTCACCCCCAGGCAGGAAGGACACGCGCTGTGACACCGGGGAGGGTGGCAGGACATATGGCCAGGCCTCTGCCGAAACCACGGACCACAGAGCGGAGGGTGAGGTCACACATCACACAGCAGCACGAGGTCCTGAGACCACGAGTCAGCCCTGGGCTCACTGCCTCCTTCTCCTGCCCTTGCAGGAGGAGCTGGAGAGGACAGGGGTCAAGGTCATGGCCCAGAGCCCCCAACACAGCAGGGCAGACAGGGGCATTCGCTGCCCACCCTGGGCAGAGCAAAGAGAAGCCTCAACTCTGTCACCCTGGGCAGCAGCAAGGGCTCAGCGGGGTCAGACTCAACCTCCTCCCACAACACTAAAGCCAAGAGTTCCCCCCTGCCTGGCCACAACTGGGGCACCTCCAACCTCTCCCTTCCCTGATCAGGGGAAGCAGAAAAAGGAGAGAAGCATCTCCAACAGCTCCAGCCCCTCTCCCTGTGCTGTAGTTTCCTCTCTGCCCTCTCCCCACACCCTCATCAGACCATAAGCTCCATCCCATGGGCAGATTCCCTGTGAAATCCTCTCTCCCAGGGTCTCCCCTCTCCATGCCAGCCCCGTGCGACCCTCCCAAGCACAGCAAACCTGCCCAGCACCCCAGAGCCTGCCTGTGCCTCATGCAGCCCCCAGCTCTGCCTGGGAATCCTCCTTTGCACGGCCGGCCGCTGTCCTGGCTCCATTCCACACACCCCGATCCCCAGCCCCTCGCTGGGGGGAGGTCACTCATCACGTTCATTGACTCACTGTCACATAGTTACTCCCACTCCATTTCTCCCAGCCCACAGAGCACCCCGACCTGCCCTAAGGATACTGGATATGGCTCATCCTCATGACTGCTGTGACTCCTCAGCCCCGCAATCACACGATTCCAGGGGTGCTATTCCCATGGCACAGGGAGCAGCCAGGCACTGCTCCTGCTGTGCCAGCCCGTGCCCAGCCCTGTCCTGTCTGGGATGCCTCCATCCATTTTTCTTTCAAATCCTGCCTCTTTTCCCCATTTTCTCTTTTCCCGATTCTACACCGTTTTGCTGTCAGTGGCTCTGACATCCTCGGACACGTCAAATCCCCACCGGCCACCAGAGCCCCGCGGTGTCCAGCGCCGTTCCCCAGGCACAGCTTTGCTCTCCCCCGGCCCTTCCCCGCTCCCGCACACCCCGCGGTCCCCTCAGGGCGCTCCCGCACCCCCACACGGCGGGATCCCGCTTGGAAGGCCGAGGCCTCCTCCCTCCCCGGGGTTCCGGTGTCCGACAGCCCGGCCCGGCCTCCCGGGGACACGGACGGTGCTGCCGCTCCCCCCTTACACGGGGTCACCCGCGGGGCCGCCCCGGGAGCGAACACCGCGACCCGCCCCGGAACCGGCCGGTGCCGCTCCACACAGAACCTGGCCGGGCCCGCGGACACCGCACAGGGAGGTGGGGCCGGGCAGCCCCTGCAGCGGCCCCGGGCCGGTACCGGCACAGGCTGGGCAGAGCCCGGGGCGCCCGGCAGGCCCTGCCCGCCGGCCGCAAGGGAGTGCCCGGGTGCCGGGACGGCCGGGCCATACCGGGAAGGGAAGGAAAGGGAAGCCCGGCCCGGCCCGGCCCGGCCCGGCCCGGCCCAACCCAACCCAACCCAACCTGGCCCGGCCCGGCCCGGCCCAGCTCAGCTCAGCTCAGCTCGTCCCGTCCCGTTACCGGCGGCCGCTCCACTCCCGCTCCCCGGCTCCGGTCATGTGACCCCCGGTCCATCACGTGACCACGCCGCCCGGAAGCGCTCCCGCGGCCCGGCCGCCGCTCCCGCCTTGCTCTGCCCGGACCACAGCTCCCAGCGTGCCCCGCACCCGAACCACAACTCCCGACGTGCCCCGCGCGGACGGTGGCCGGGCGGGGCCATGAGGCTCTCGGACATGGCGCGTGTGCCGCACGTCGTGGCCGACACGGGCGCGTTCCTGAGCGCGGCCCCGCTGCAGGTACCGGGGGGACACCGGGAGAGAGGCGGGGGGACATGGGGAGCGCGGGGGACACCCGGGCCGAGCCGGTGTGACGGCGCTTCCGCAGGACATCGCGGACGCGCTGTACACCGTGCCCGAGGTGCTCGCCGAAATCCGTGACCGCCCCACGCGCCGCCGCCTCGCCGCGCTGCCCTGCGAGCTGCGGGTCCGCCGCCCGCGGCCCGACCTTCTGCGCCTCGGTGAGTACCGCGGTACCGGGACCCACCCTGCGGCCACAGGGACCTGCCCCGGCCCAGCTCCTCAGGGGCCGCCCCACCTCGCCCGGCTCCCCCCTCCCGTCCTGTCCCGTCCCGTCCCGCCCCGACGGCCGCTCCGCCCCCCCGCAGTGACCGACTTCTCCAAGAAGACCGGGGACTACCCGAGCCTCTCGGCCGCCGACCTGCAGGTGCTCGCCCTCACGTGCCAGCTCCAGGCCGAGACCGACGGCCCCGGCGGGGTCCGCTGGGAGCCGCAGGACAAGGTACGACCCGCCCGGGGACGGGGCCCGGGCCCCGGCCCCGCCGCCTCCGCCCACCCTGCTGTGTCCCCCAGGTGCGGCTCAGCTCCACCCCGCGGCACCCCGAGGCCCCCCTGCACCTCGCCGGCTTCCACCTGCCCGCCAAGGTAGGGAGGGGAGGGAGGGGAAGGGGAGGGGAGGGACGGGAAGGGGAGGGGGTGCAGCCCCTCGGAGCCCCGGGCGGGTGAGGGACCCCGCTCTGTGCCCCCCCAGCACAAACCCCCAGGGAAGGGGCAGCGCCCACCCAGCCCCGAGCACGGACCGATCCCGGTGGACAGTGACCAGTTCAGCTCCTTCCTGTACTGGCGGCCACCCCTGCCCAGCATCGAGGAGGAGCTGCAGGAGCTGCTGGTGAGACCCCGAGCCCGTCCCTGTCCCGGCTCCCCCATTTCTGGCTGTTCCCAGCCCCTCTGTGCCGTCCTGTCTCGTACCCCCAGAGCACCCAGGCCATCTCCCTCTGCCCCGAGGAGCCCCAGAGCCTTGGGGATGGGGCCAGCGCTGGCGAGGAGGAGGAAGATGAGGAGGAGAGCGACGATGACGAGGGCTGGATAACACCCAGCAACCTGAAGCAGGCCCAGCAGGACGCGGGGCACTGTGACACAGACCCCACTGGGGTCCAGGTTGGCTGCGTCACCACAGACTTCGCCATGCAGGTGGGGCTGGGCTGGGGCAGGGGGTGTGGGATGGGGCAGGGGGGTTGGGCTGGCTCGGGGGGCTGTGGGGGCACGCTCAGACCTCAGGGCCAGTTCCACCAGCCAGGGAGCAGCTCTGTGACGGCTTCTTGTGTCAAAGCCAACTGGTTCTCTCTGTCCCAGAGGCCTCTCTGGGTGTCACTTCCATCGGGGTCTCTGCCGTGGGTCTCTCCCTGCCCGGGCTAGCAGACCCCAGGTGATGCTCCCCCCAGTCCCAGCTCAGTGTCCCGGTTTGTCCCTCCCCTTGCAGAACGTGCTGCTGCAGATGGGGCTCCACGTGCTGGCAGTGAACGGGAGGCTGATCCGCCAGGCCCGGAGCTACATCCTGCGCTGCCACGGCTGCTTCAGGTGTGGGAGCGTGGGGAGGGGGCTGTGGGGGGTCCTGCTCCCGGGCTGAGCCCGTGTTCCATGGCCCAGGGAACCCCACTCTTCCTGCCTTGCAGGACCACCTCGGACATGACCAAGGTTTTCTGTCCCCACTGTGGTAACAAGACCCTGAAGAAGGTCGCCGTGAGTGTCAGTGACGACGGGAGCCTCCACATGCATTTCTCCCGCAACCCCAAGGTGCTGAACCCCCGTGGGCTCAGGGTGAGTACTCAGACAGAATCATGGAATCACTGAGGTTGGAAAAGACCTCCAGTGTCATTGAGTCCAACCTGTGCCCGCTCCCCACCTTGTCACCCAGCCCAGAGCACTGAGTACCACATCCAGTCGTTCCTTGGACACCTCCAGGGATGGGGAGTGCACCACCTCCATGGGCAGCCCCTTCCAGTGCCTGACCACCCTTTCCATGAAGAAATTCCTCCCCTGGGCCCCCGGGAACAGGAGCCCGGCCTGTGGCCGGCAGGTTGGAGGGAATCAAAGCAAAACTGTGAACATTCTCTAGGTGTTCCACTTGACCCCAGGGCTTTAGGGCTTCCCTGCTCAGTTCTCCAGAGGCCTGTGGTCCCCTCCGAGCCCCCATGACCCACAGTTGACCCCCTGTCCCCCGGCAGTACCCGCTGCCGGTGCCGCAGGGGGGGAAACACGCCAACAACCCCCATCTGGTGGAGGACCAGCGGTTCCCGCAGCAGCGGCTCTCCCGCAAGGCCCGGCAGAAAACCAACGTGTTCGACCCTGACTACCTGGCCGGGGTGTCCCCGTTTGCCGAGCACGACGTGCACAGCCGGGCCGCCAACCTGCACATCCGCGACACCGCGCTGGGCGCCGGCCGGCGCCGCCTCAACCCCAATGCCGTCACCAGGAGGTTTGGGAAGAAGAGGTGAGGGGCAGGATGTGGCCCCCACCTGCCCAGGTGTTGTGATGGCTTTGGGAGGGTGAGGCCTCTCTCAGACTTGGGAACGGGCCAGGCTGTTCCTTCCCTGCTTTGCTGGTGCCCAGAGCAGCTTCAACTCTTTGGTTTGGGGAGGCCCCCACCAGGGTGGAGGTGGGTGAGGTGGTGCCTTCCCTGCTCAGCCCCAGGCAACAGTTGTGTCCTAATAAACACAAAACTCTGTATCACCGTGGTTCTGTCTTGTTTCTGTAGCTGCCTGTGCCAGGGTGAGCCTTTCTCTGAGCCCTGAGAACAGGGGAGGGAGAGAGGGAGGATTTCTCGGGGTGTTTTGTCCCATGGCCCCACAGAGGCATTAGCCAGGGGGAGGATAACGAGCTCCAGCAAGACAAAAGCCAGTGGCAGAGGTTTGTGTTTCACCCTGCCACTGGGTGATGCCCAGGGCTGAAGGGGGAGGCCCTGGGGGAAATCTTTGTGGATAAATCTGCTGAAATCTTTCACAATCAAGCAGTCTGCCCAGCTCTTGCTGCAGTTTCTTCTTATCCCTGCTGAAATTGTTCAAAATTATGTAATTCCCAACACCTGCTGCAGCCCCTGGTCCTGGAGAGGTCATGGGTTGCAGGGTGGGAGCAGGAAAGGGGGACACAGCTGGGCCTCCCCAACCCCAGGTCATTCTCAGTGTGTTGGTACTAAGATGCAAATCCAGGGAATGAGGTAACACACCCCAAAATCCTGCTGGGGAGGTGGCAACTCCCATCATCTTAGCTTTGGACTCCTGGCCTCACCTCCCTGGGGCAGAACAGCCCCAACCACCCTAAGGGAGAGTGCATCTCCCCAAGTCCCTCAGCAATGTAATCCCAGACTACGGAAGCAATTCCTTTGGTTACAATTTGCAGGATGGGTTGGGCGGTCCCCCAGGGGTTACTGGGGGGCTCCACACCACAAAGTCAATGCAAAACGCTGGGATGTGATTCCAGAGTGCCTTTTCTTACACAACAGCTGCAGCAGGACACAGCTCCTGACCAGCACCAGATGGTTCCCAGCTGGACCATTCCACACTGGTGAGCAGAGCTTCCTCCCGGCAGAGGGAAGTTGCCCTTGGAAAAACCACCACAAGACTTTACACAGCAAAATGAAAACTTTCATCGTTTTATTCTTGACTGCAGCTGTTTACAGAAATATAGTTGCGAGTATACAAATGTCCCAATAGAAGCAAAATATTTTTTTTCTTTTTAATATTCAACAAGTTATCACAGGAGAGCTAAAAACATAGATGCAAATAAAATATCCCCTCAGAGACAAACTGAAAACACCGGGAATCAGTGCTTGGAAAACCCCACCTACGAAAGCCATATACACAGAACTGCACGAAGGAGTATCTGGTGCTACTTTCACATTGCAGGACACAGAAGAGGCAGCTCAGTGCTGGACGGTGCACCCAGAACACCTGGAACACCTGCAGACAGGTGAGGAGGCCACCAAAGGTGCAGCCAGGAACAGAGGTTGGACCTCTGCTCAGAAGGGGTTGGAGTTTACTCAGCATCAGCTCAGATGGAAATAGTTCAAATCACCTTGTTTTATCCAGAATAAAAGAGCTTCAGGAATACTGCAGGCTGCTAAGGACACTGGAATGTGATCCCAGTTCTGCAACACTCAAAAGAGCCACTTTCAAACAAACTTCCCTCCAGGCATCGTTACCCCAAACAGCTCCTGCCCAAGGACACTCAGGTCAGGCCGTTCCCAGCTCCCAGAGGAGCAGCTCCAGGGGCCAAAACCAAGCCAAGGCCATTTACCTGTTGCCTGAACACACGACCCTTCCCTAATCCCAAGCCTGGAGCAAAGCATGCAGCTGGAATGCCACCCAGTGGCTGCTGGGTAAGGGAGCCTTGGAACCCGAACCTCGGATTCCTCACCCCATCCCCATCCAGGGAATGTCACCTGGCAATTTAATGAACTGTAACAGCAAAAAGGAAAGGGCAAAGATCGGCCCTGCAAACTCCAAGAGAAGAAATAAGGACACTGGCTGGCAGTGTGCTGGAGGTGATCTGATGAACCCTGTGGCACAACAACAATGCCTGATCCACCCCATGTCAAATTCCAGTAGAACACGCCGGATTTGGCATGAAAAGTCATGGTGGATGCAACACACCCCACTGATTTTATGACCTGGATTTTATAGCATGAAGCTGTGTCAGGGGAGGGTGAGGCTGGATAACAGGGAAAGGTTCTTCCCCCAGAGGGTGGTGGGGCACTGAACAGGCTCCCCAGGGCAGTGGTCACGGCCCCAAGGCTGACAGAGCTCAAGGAGCGTTTGGACAATGCTCTCAGGACAGAGTGGGATTGTTGGGGTGTCCTGTGCAGGGCCAGGATTTGGACTGGATGATCCCTGAGGGTCCCTTTCAACTCAGCATATTCTATGCTTCTATGATTCTTAGGGTTTAATTCCTCACACAACCTGTAAGGAATCAGCACGAGACAACAGGTCCCTCATGGCCAAAACCCAAGGGGAGCTTCACTGGCTTTCAAGGAGTTCTCTTGAAATTGACTGTTGCAATAACAATTCAGATAAAAAATACTTTACAGACTCCTGCCCCTATGGGAATAAAGAGGAATGGCAGAGGAAGCTTCTCCTCCCTGACCCAACACAGCCAGCTGAGCAACAGGGCCCCTTTGCTACACAACAATATCTGACTGGTGTGAGCCCAGCTCCTCCACAGCACAGCCACCACCATTCCCTGTCTGCACGAGCTGCTGGGAGATTGGGAATGGGAAAGGTCCTGCAGGGGCTCAAAGGAAGCCAGACAGGAGCTCAGGGATGCAGGAAGCCTGTGCTGCCACTGCGCTTCCACAGCCCATCCTCAGACAGGCCTCCACCTGCTTGTCAGTTCTACCCTAACCCATATCTGCAAGTATTAATAAAAAGATATAAAAATACAAAAGTGGCTACAGCTGTTCCTACCCATGGATTTCAGTGACATTCACAAGCAAAGCAAATTCTGGAGTCACGTTACCAACAGGGCCACACGTACAGGACTGAGAGGTGCTGAGACAGCTACTCATGAGTGACTACAAAAACCTCCTACTAAGGAAAAGGAATATTATTTCATGTTTATAAAAATGTAAATATAACAGTATTCTATGCATGTGTCTAGTTATTTATATATAATAGATATGACTCCTCTATATACATATATATAATCCTAGAATATACAGGCAGTGCATATTTACATTCCTATACAGAATGTGAGAGGAAAAGCCTCTCCTCCTGTGTAACCCCTCCGAGCCCCCCACTCCACTAGAGAATTTTACAAGTTCCCTTTTACAGGAGTTTGCCCCCTGCTGTATTTTTCTTTGTATCTAAACACATTTATCCCATTTCCAACCCTGACCCTCTTGCTCATCCTGGAGCAGTGGGCACAGACTCCCTGCTCAGGGCACCACAGGTATCACAACGGGCATAACTGGGCTGAGCACAAACACAAAGGGCTCACAATCTGCCCCAAAGGACTAATTAAGCCCAAATTAAAACAAAACCTTTGAAAAAACACAGCATCTCAGTGGTGTTTCCTTTTAGCTTCTAAAGAACAGAGCTGCTCCCAGTCCTCTGGACTACAAAACCCACTGACTCCTTTAAAGTCAATTTTGCACTAATGAGAGGTCACCAGTGACCAGTATTTCCTCTTTGCATCTTCCACCTACAGCTCAGAGCATGCCAAGCAAGTCCCTCTCCTTGTTCCTGCTTCTCCCACTCAGATAGTGCTCCCCGCACTCCTCTCATGCCATGCCCCTGAAAAAGGAATCAAACAGTTTGCCAAGCAGGGGTACAAGAAATCAGGAATAAAAAACTGTTCAGACACGTTTTCCTTTTAAAAATTAGATCCTAAATCAAAATCTCAATAGACACTTCCAAAAAAAAAATTTGCAACTTATCCAAATGAGGTGAATGTCCACTGACAGAGCTGCCCAGACTTGGCATTTCGAGTGAAAAACCTGCCAATGTTTAACTGCTTAGGCCTTATTTTATCTTAAAACTACATGGGAAGCAACCACCCTGTCAGTGATTAGAGGTAATTATAATAAATGATTGGAGATTCAATATCCACTTCAGAACTGCCAGCCTGGAATTGCTTCTTGAACTAGATTTGTGTTAAAATAAGAGCAAAGCATTTGGCTCACTGAAAGATCAGGCAGTGAGGAGGCAATTAATAACAACTTGCTAATTAAGCACAAAGCACCAGTAAGGCCCTGCCAGAGGAGACCTTCAGCTAAAACTGTGCATTAAGTGTTGGGAGTGTGATTTTTGTGTCTCTGTGCACACTCACAATGTAAAAGTGGCTGAGAGAACGTGTGTGGACGTGGGGCTGTGCCTGGCAGGTTCCTCTCCCTAAATCCTCACCTGTGCCCACAAACTGTGCTCTGATAACCCCCCTCAAGGAGGCTGGCTTTACAGAGACTAAAACCTCAGGATCTTCTTTCTCAGCCAAAGGGACCAGACACAGTGCCAGCAATCCGTGTGCTCCCGGAGAGCAGAGAGGGAAACACAGGGATCAAACAAAGCAGATAAAGCTCCACTGACCAATCTCAACTGCTTAATTACAGAAGTAAATGCTCAGGACTCTGGTAAAACACAGATGTGGCTCCTGTGACATCCTGCAGCCTGTCCTTCAGCTCTTTTTTGGCTGATCCAACCCCTCCATCCTCTGAAACAGCTCTGAGCACGTGCCAACCGCTGAGCGACCTCTTCAGTCACAGACAAATACTTTTTGTAACCAAATCACATGTTCAAAGTGTTGTACATTTAAACATTGACCTAAAATGAACAGGTAAATTTAACACAAGGAAAGGAGGTGTTTCCAGAAGGGAAAACTGGGATAGCACAGCCCTTGATTGGTTTGTTTTGTACATCTTTTTCTCTTCTCTTCACAAGTGATCTCAAACAAACCCACAATTCAAACATACCCTTCCCTGGAGCTGTGGCAGTCCTGGGATGAGGTTCTCTTCTGGGCACCCATCCTGTCCCATGGAGAATTGGTCCCTGGTGACTTGGCACTGACCAACATACAGATACACCCCTTCGGAACAACAAACAAACTGAAGCAGCACAGAGTGAATTGATCGTTCCTGTCACTTCTCCTGTGTATGATGGCCCCAGGTGACACCCAGCAGCTTGTCCTGGGAAATGGATCCTGCAAACACCATCAGTTCCTTTTCCAATAACTGGCTACGGACTTCCACGGCCCTCTGGAAGTTGTTTCAGTCCATAGTTCTCAGTCTGAGCCCCACACAGCATTTGGTCACAGCTGTGAGGCTGCTGCTTTCGCATCATGAACCATTACAAGATGTTGTTAATATTTTGTCTTAGCAGGGGAAAAAAAAAAAAAACAACAAACCCACAAAAAGAAAAAGTCTGGTTGGGGTTAAAGCAGCTCTGGACATGATGCAGCAGGGAATTTGTTTTGTCATGATTAAAATTTTCGACGTTTGAGCATAACTATAAATTAAGAGTTAAAACACAGAGGCGCTAATAATAAAATATTAAATAGGCAATGAGAGTGGAGAAAAGCTGAATGGCTCATTCTGAGGGAAACCCCGATATTTCATATTTTATATAATCCTAAATGCCTCTGGGTTTCCTTCCCAGACTGTGAGTAAGGGACACACCAAACACAGAGCAAAGCTTCTCATGGCCAGCTGGACCAACACTGCCTGATGGAATGGCGAGAGATGAACACGTTATTTATGTTGCAAAAAGTACTTAAATACTCAATAAAGACATAACAAACCCCACCCCACCCCACTGTTATCAGACGCCACGTTGTGGTAGAACATCAGACAAACTCACAAATTTACCACAAAAATGTGTGGCAAAAAGAATATTTTATATATATGTATATATATAAATTTTTTATATTTATGCCAATGTACTCACTCAGTACAAATAGCAAAATAGTTATACCATTTCCTAAATACAAAATATAGCTTTCCAAAAAAATGAAACACACATTAGATATAAACCATCCAAAACTTGAACGATTGAAAACTGTATTCAAAATTAAATGACCCAGAGCAGGTCTCTTTCTGAAAAGTTCCCTTCATATCGGCAAGAAGCCTTACTACTGAAAACGTAATTCAATGCCTCTCAATGAGAGAGAGAAAGAGAGAGACAGAAAGAGAAAGTGAACGTCGTGACAGACCCACAAACGGGGAAAATCCAGGAAAACCAACAAAAACTCTACACGGCTCAACTACGCACACAAGTTAAGGGGAAAACACACAGTAAACAGACTCGAGGAACTTAAAAAAAAAAAACCATTTACAGACTGTTCTTTTGTTATTTCAAATAACAAAAATGAAAAATGACGTGATACCAACTACACTCTACGAGGCGTTACGGCCGCCCGGGGAGCGGGAGGAGAACACGGATCTGAGCGAGGCTTTAGTGAGAGATCACAAACTGTCCCGAGAGTTGAAGCACCCAAAAAATTCACATGCCTCACAATACACCTGCATGGTCTGGAGTGGGTTGTTTTTACATTCGGTAACAATAGTCAATGATTTATTTCTGAATTAAACACAACAATCTAGAAACCAGACTTGGGGCTTGGTGGTAGAAAAAGGAAAAATCACTTCAGAACTGCAATGAGCTCCACGTGCTACAAAGATGCAACAGCTCAGGACGAAGTGATGTTTTAAGAAGGCTTAAAAATGATGCAATTTGCCCCCTACTTGGAGTAAAGCCAAGCTGAAGATTTCCATCAGTCACAGCTGGAAAACAGCGGGTTAAGGGGGATTCCTGCGTTTAGAAGGTGGTGGGGAAATTGCTTCCTCCTTCCTTACTCCTTGATTATTTATCAAAGCTTCTACTGACTAAGCAACTTACTGCCAAGGATTCCTAAAAGCTGCTTCTGAGCTTTAAAGCCAGTAGGATATTTATGTCTTTTCTTTAAAAACACAGTATGAAACTGAGGGAGAAAAAGAAAACCATGGAAAGGAATGAAAGGGAGAAGGCTGGTTTGGGAACAGCTAATGAGACTTTACAGAGCTCTAACCCATCAGTCAGAGTGAGAGACACAGAGGAGTTCCTTCCTCAGCCAGAATGTTCTTTACAAGCTGAAGGTGTTTTAGAGGAGAAAATTTTAAGAGCAACTGGAAGTTCCCCTTCATTTCTTCATTTTGCAGAGCCACCAAACCCTTGCTCTATGTACAGCTAAGAGATGTGGAAAATTCTTAATCCCATTCTCAGATGGGAATTGCTCACCTCTGGCTACCTATAGCAACAATTCTCTGCTTGGTTATGTCAATATTTTCAATTAATAAATCGCAGATTTGGCTGTCCCACTCCATGTCAACTGTGAGATTCCATCACTTACTGACAGCTGAGTCACAGCTCGTGTCAGAGGAAACTGCTGTTCCTGCTTCATGAGCTTTCCTAGGCAAAAGAGGGGATGTGAAGAAGGAAGAGGAGGGAAAAAAGTAAACATGGTAACATGGATTACCTTCTAACAACAATAATAACTGACCAGATATGCTTTAAATTCAAAGAGCCCCCACAGTAATGAGGTTTAGGAACCTGGTAACAGCCCAATCCCATGCCCCAGTAACACAAAGCATAACTCCTCAGCATTATTGGCACTACAGAGCCCAAATTCCATGGCTGTGGCCCCAGGTCTGCCACTGGCCACGTGTGTGCTCTTTAGAGAGGGCCACTTTTCCACAGAAGCAATCAGTTCCACGCAGCCTAATCCAGAGTCGGAAGGTCTGAGAGGATCTGGGAAATCGTTGCTTTTTTTCTTCACGGAATTTCTGCAGGAGAAAACAAGCAGAAAAGTCATGCACAGCTAACCACAGTCATCCTCTTACTGCTGCGTAGTGCCTTCATCTTCAAAGCGTTCCTCACGAGCAGCAGCAAACTGGGGGCGAGTAGCAAGAGAAGGCTTTGTGGAGATCTTAAAGCCCCTTCCACTACCCAAAGGGGGCTTCCAAAAGAGCTGTAGAGGGACTTTGGACAGGGGCCTGGAGTGATAGAGCAACTGGGAATGCCTTAAGCTGAAGGAAGGCAGGGTTACATTAGTTATTAGGAAGAAATCCTTCCCTGTGAGGGTGGTGAGGCAAAAGCACAGGTGTGGCAGGACAGAACCCAGACACCCAAACTCATCACTTACTTGCCAGATTAGAAGGAGCCAGCCATGTTGTTCCCCTGGTTTTGCAAGGACACGAGCAGATCATCAATTTTCTCCATGTTCTGGTTGGGTGCCATTGCCGGCGGCAGCGGTGCTGGCTCCGAGATCTGCTGGGACAGGAGTGCCGGCACCGCCGCCTGCCCCTCGCCCTGGGGCTGCCCGGGCTGGCCCATGGCCATCAGCTCCTCTGGCAGTGGGGCTGGCCCCGAGGTGAGCAGCTGGCCACAGTCTGGGGGCAGGAAGAGAACACAGGAACATTTCAGTGAGGGTAAGTCCAAGCACACACTCGGGTACGACCACAGCAGAGCTGCTACAACCTGTTGTACCATCACCTGCACCTCTCACTTCTGGGGCTCCACAGCTACCTACAGACCTTCACAAAGAAGGATCTACATCCCACAGAACTTGTCATGGAAGCTAGATCGAGACAGGGGATAGGGGAAACTGCAGGTCTATACAGCTAAACACACTTTAACCGACATTTTTCTGGACTACACAGCTTCCAAAATCCTTCCTTTCCTTCAACAGTGTGCAGACAAAGCCAACACACATATTGTGGAAACCAAATCCAGCAAGAGAAATGCTGTCTTAAGAGAGCACAATCATTCCTAGATTAGATATAAAGGAGCAATTCTTCCCTGTGAGGGTGGTGAGGCCCTGGCACAGGTTGTCCAGAAAAGCTGAGGCTGCCCCATCCCTAGAAGTGTCCAAGGCCAGGTTGGACGGGGCTTGGAGCAACCTGGTCTAGTGGAAGGTGTCCCTGCCCACGGCAGGGGGGTGAAAAGAGATAAATTTTCAGTGCCCCTTCCCACCCAAACCATTCTATGATCTATGAGAATCTCTTCCAAATTGCAAGCTCAGCATGGGGCACCTGTCACTTACTGTTTTGGATGCCAAACAGGAATATTCCTGATGTCTGCTGGGATGATGCAGGGGAATTCTGCAGCTGGTTGATGGCACCTCCCGCTGTGTTGTGGAACAAAGGGGCCTGTTGCTGGGGAGGAGAGGCAGTTCCTGGCATTCCTGCCATGCTGTTCTGAGAGGAGTACATGGGAGACTGCTGCAGCTCCGGCTGGCTCATGCTGTTCTGCAGGGCAGACATGGAAGCTGAGGAGATGAACAGAGTGACTTGTTGCTCTTGAGAACTTGGGGACCCTTGGACCAGCTGAATCTGGGGCGAGTTATGGAAGATGGTTGGCTGCTGTGCTTCGGCCTGGTTGGAGCCAGGATTCTGGAGAGAAGACACTGGGGTCTGACTCTGGAATTGCATGGGCTGCTGCTCCTGGTTCATTGACGCCATGTTCGTCTGTGGATGGAAAATGGACTGGCCTTGTTGCTCCTGGTTGGTAACTGGGTTTTGATTGGGATTGAAAATCATGTTCTGCTTCTGAGAGGCCATGGTGCCCATTGCACTTTGATTGCTGAACATCATGTTCTGCTGCTGCTGCTGCTGCTGTTCTTGCGCTGGAGGACTGCTCTGGATAGCAACGATCGAATGCTGAGGTTGGAAGATGGCTCCTTGTTGGTTCTGAGGGATGGAGCTGGACTGGATGGAGCCCAACGACACTTGAGACTGAAACAAACCCTGTTGAGCAGGCTGGGTCTGAGGCTGCTCCTGGGGAAGCATGGAACTCTGGATATGAGATATCTGGGTCTGCTGCTGGAAAGAAGTCTGCTGTTCAGTGTTTGTTGCTGTCTGAAGAGAAGAAATGGAATTTGGGCTTGTAAAGAATGACATCTGTTCTTCCTGAGTGGCAGGGTTGCTCATGGAACTCTGGGAGAGGAACATGTTGGCAGACTGCTGGTCTTGAGGAACCGATGAGCTCTGCAAGACACCCATGGCATTCTGAGAGTGGAACATCGGGGGCTGCAGTTGGTCAGAGGAGTTAGTGTTGGTCTGGTTGTGGACAATGGAATTTGAGCTATGAAAAAGAGAGCCTTGTGTTTCCTGGGATATATTCTGAGTATCACCAATAGGATTCTGAGAGTGGAAAAGCTGAGCCTGTGAGTGTGGAGACTGCTGCATGAAGCTTCCTGACTGGATCGACATCATTTCGCCACCTTGCTGGAACAGGCCCCCCCCTTGCTGCTGAGTCCCACTCGCCTGGACACTCATCATGGTTTTGGTAGATGAGAAGAGATTAACCTGGGACTGACTTTCTCCACTGTGCTGCATCTGAACCATGGTTTGAAACACAGAGCTCTGCATCTGCTTACTCTGTCCCGAAGCCTCTTCTCCATCTGCAGAATTGGATGCCTGGAACATGGCAGGGCCGTTGTTGGAGACCTGCTGCTGAGCAGGGGCAGCCGCCTCGCTCCCCGAGACACTGGGGGACGAGGAGAATAATTCACACTGCATTTGCATGTCTTCATTAGTTGATAACCCACTCATCATGTGAGAAGCCTGCTGGTACACCGGGGACTGCTGCAGGGCTCCGTTCCCCGACGTTGTGGAGGAGAACAGATCCGACTGCATCGGCGTGGCCGCCGGGCACATGTTCTGCTGGATCCCGATCACCATCGCCGCCGACGTCTCCATCGCCTGCTGCTGCTGCTGCTGCTGCTGCTGGGGGTTGGACAGGGAGTTCTCAGGCTGAGAGTGAACGTTCTCAGCTCGCCCAGGCAAAAGGTTCTCCGCTCTGGAATGGACAGCTGTGTCTGAGGAGGAAAATATCCCAGGATTTACACTATTCTGTATCTGGCTGACCTGCTGAAAGATATCTGCGTTCAGTTGATCTTGGACATCCTCACTGCTGTCTGAACCAGAGAACAGAACGGAAGATAACTGCTGCTGAGCTTCCAAAACCTGCTGCACCAAGTCAACGTTCCTATTGCTGCCAGTGGCAGTGTTGGTCGGAAAATTCCCAGCCTGGAGCTGCTGTATCGTGTTCTGTAACTGACTCACGCCGCTGGCCGATGAGAAGATACTCGATGAAATCTGCTGCTGCAAGGCCTGTGCTGGCTCTGAGAGCGTGGACTGTTGTTGTTGTGACGCATCAGTCAACTGTGACAGAGTCACTACTGTGCCATCCGACTGCAGCACCTCCCTGGTCTGGGAATCCCTCGTTTGGAACTGGGCAGCCTGCTGCAGTAACGCGTCGCTGTTCTGCAGCTGCCCCGGAGTGGACACTGCTGAGAAGCTGCCAGGCTGGGAAATGTCCTGGGTCTGGATCGTGGTCAGGGGCTCTGGGTTGTACACCTTGGGCTGGATTTGCTGCTGGTTTTCACTTTCAGAAGGTAAATGGGAAGCAGAAGTTGATATGCCAGACATGCTGTTTTCCAATGTTTGTTGAGTTGGTCCAACCACATTTGAAGCCTGAAAAGAGCAAGACATTGGGCAATTTATAAATGTAGTTGGGTGATGTTGATAAAATTTCCCCCAACCCCTTATGTCCTGAGAAGATCAGAGGGAGAAGATGTGATGTCTATGTATCTCTCTAGACATACCCAAACCAACAAGCAAATGATTACCAGTGGAAATGCTACTTCAAGGATGGAGTTAAGGCACAATTTAATGAAAGCAATGCTAGGAACTGATTAAAAGGATATTATTACAGTAATTTACTAGTTCTGTACCACAGCACTAAAAAACATCATCACAGAATCACTATCCAAGCCTGGGTGCAGGAGCCAGGCGAGTTATCTAAGGAACTTGTCTGTTATTTTACTCCTGCTCTGTGATCATGTTTCACCCAGGTTGATCCTGGACATGGCATTTTCCCTGTCTATTACTCTTCTCCACTATTAAAGCATGGACAAAGGGGCGGATGTAACTTGGACTCTCAAAGCTGCTGTTCTCAGCCCCCCACCGAACTCACCTGGAACGTGGGGGGAGAGCGTTTTTCTGCACTTACTTCCATTGGAGCCACATCTTCGTTCTTAATCATACTGCTTGGCATGAGTGGAGTTATCAAGGCACTAGGAAGAATGTTCACCTTCTCCAGGTTACAGCCTGAGGCCTTCACTGCTGCAGCCAAAAATACAATGCATTAGATCACTTTAGCATTAAAATTAATCTCACAGAATCAATGAATGGTTTGGGTTGGAAGGGACCTTAGAGGGATCCAGTTCCAACCCCCTGGCACAGGCAGGGACACCATCCACTAGACCAGGTTGTTCCAACCTGAACACTTCCAGTAATTTTTTCTGGTCCACATAAAAAATTTACGTAAGATATCCCAGATCTTTGCTGTAAAGAAATTAACCTTTCTGATTTCAAATACTGCTGAAACTGAGCTTAAACTAAACCAACAGGAAAGCCTGTAAAAACCATCGCTCCATAAGTCCTTTCAAGTAAATTAAAGCATTAATCCTCAATGTAAAGCAACAGATCTCCATGCTTTAACCCAATTTAAACCTTACAATAAGGTGGCAGTAAAATTTCTGCACAAGTATATGAAGTGGGGAAGGACAGAGCAGAGACAAAGCACATAAAGCACATGAAACTGTCTGACCTCTGGTTCATGATCAACCTGGAGCAGAACAGGTACAGGAATGAACTGTCACAAAAGAGCTGGTAGCAGAAACCCACATGAGAAGGTAAACTCAGATTTATTGCATAAATTAAATGAGGATATGAAGGAACAGAAATAGCACGTTGTGTTCTGAGGAACAGCAGCTGTTCTGTAGCAGTTGGGATCTTCCCTCAGTGAAGCCCCCACACTAAATTAGATGGATGTCAGGCTTACCCTGTACATTAGCTATTATTTTCCTCATCTTTTCAATCTGGCTACTAGAAATCTTTCCAATCCTTTTACCAGCTTGTTTCATTGCCCTACATATTTTTGCATATTTCTCTTCCAATTATTCTCTGCAGGTTTAAACTCATCAGGTCTTGTATTATCCTCCCTAACAAGTTGTAAAGTCAACTTGTAAATCCATCCATGCCAAGACCAAGCTCTTAACTTCAAACATGAGCTCTGTGGGTCTCACCTGCAGCTATGGATTCCTATCACACCTGGGATCACACTGCTCACCTTCAACCTGCTTTTCCAGAGCAGGCTGTGGAAATTTCCAGTCATCTTTGTGCACCACTGGAGTCTTAACAGGCAACTAAGAGACATTTCCTTCCTCTATTTCAATACTAGAAGGATCAATTCACACTTAAAAAAAATAGGTAAACCTAAAACTTGTTCTTTTGGAAGGAAATGACGAACTTTGCATGGACAGAATGGTCAGGAAAAAAGTCCTCACTGAAGGGAGTAAACTGAAATTCCCAGAATTAACGTTTTTAACTAGACCCACTGAAAGCAGTGTTATTAAACCTATAAAATACAGCTTCTGAAAGACACCAAGTTGCCACATTTGTGTTTTTCAGTGCTCAGTCCTTCCCCACTACCAAGTTTAGGTGTGGTTTTGCCTAAATTAACACTAAATTAGCTCTTGACTTGCAAACACATTAAATAAAGATCAGACTGCAGGGCCTAAGGAATGAAAAATGGGTTGAAAATTTAATATTATTTTTGCAAAGTTTTTGTTCTATATTCACTCATATTCACATACTTAAAGGAATACTGTTATAAAATAAAATATTCAGAATCAGAGAACAAACCTCCCTGTTTGAACGGGGCCAGATTTTATAAGCACAGAGTTATCTCAGGATGTCTGATTCATTGCTCCAAATTTGAGTAAGAATTTAGAGTTAAATTATTAACAACACTGATAAGAATCAATTTAGTACCTTTTATAGCCTCTTCAAAAGAACAATGTTGGGCTGGGCTGGAGATTTCCTTCTTCACATTAACATTCAGAGTCCCAGCTGCTGAGACAAAACACATTGAGAACTTCCTATGTTAAATCAGCAAACACGCCAAAACCAAACAAAGCAAACCAAAACAGTTACTTATAGCTTAAAAAAATTCAGGTTCTTTGAAACCCACAAACCTTCGCCCTGTGTATTGTGATATAGATAGATAAATAAACAACAATACGTGTGGCGGGCAAAATGCAGCTTTCCTCAGGATAAAGCTTGGTGGGATTTCTTGGTTTATTTGGTGCACTGTATGGAATATGTCTATTTTTTTTCCTGTTCAGCTTCATTCTGATCCTTAAACTAGAAATGGATGCTGCTGCATATGAACAGCTGTCTCCATGCAGCTGGAATTTGAGGTATTTACCACATAAATGAGAAAAGTAAAGCCTTCGGATTTTATTATTAGCAGAGCAAACCTCCCATGAAGAGAAGTTTGGAAAGATCTACGTTATTTAACATTCCTGTGGTATGGATTAAACAGTGAAATCAGAACTGAGATAGTTCAGCAGGTGAAATGCCCACCCCTCCCCAGTCTGTGTGTCACACACCTGGATCTGGAGTGTAGGTAAAGGGCTGCACATCGTGAGATCTCCCAGCGTTGGTCACCACGTATATTCCCACAGAAACAGCTGAGGTTATTTGCTGGTCGTGATATGGTGGCACCTTCACAATAAGGTGATTCTGTAAGGCAAACAAACACCATTAGAAAAAAATCACATTTTATTATTATTGACCTTAATTGTATTTACTTACATCGAAAGAGAGAAATAGACTGATAAACCACCATAAAAAACAAAGGCACCGGGGGAAATGTATGTGTGGGATCCTGCCTTTGGAGGTGGGATCAGGATGGCCCTTGTCTGACATCATCTGCATTTAATAATTCTCCAATTTCAGCCCAAGAGTCCATAACGACTGTTGTCTTTAATTGTGTCAAAAAGAATAAATAAATATTCTGTAAAAGATTTCATAGTGGAACAGAAATCCAGCCAGGTACAACTCTGGTGTACACACAATTTATTTCCTCCCAGTAGTAACTCAATGTGTCCTTAGGAAAACTGCTGGGAAAACCAAATTAGGCATTTTAATTCTATTGTATGTAAGGGCAAAGACCTGCTCACCAAACTGTGGTACCCAACTTCTCAATGAGAAAGGGAACAACTACACTTGTGTAAACCCAAAATTATGTTCTGCCAGACTCACTGTAGAACTTATGTGAAGAAAAGAAATATTATTTCTAGAAATGCTCAGCAAGAGGGAAAGGCTTTATTGATTTTTCTCTGGAAACGGTCAGAGTATTTTGTAATTAAAAATATAATAATAATAGCAATAGTAGCAACAATAAGAATAGTAATAATAATAATAATAATAATAATAATAGAGGAGTACCTGATGAAATAATTCCATGTCTATTTCAGCTTCTGCCTTCCAGGAATTCTCATCTAAATGAAAATTAAAAAGCAGAATTTATTGCACATGCAATAGAGCAGTTTATTTTCGTGCCCTTGATTCTGCTCCTCAGTTTGCTCTCAGACTGAGCTTTACCAAGCAATGGAACCCCAACCCCAGGCTCTCCTCAGCACCCCAAGCCAGCACGGCTTTCACACTAACCAGAAACATTCTCTTGGAAAATCACTTTTGTTCCCTTTAGGAAGTTCTTGCCAATCAGAAAAACTTCCTCTTCACCCTTCACTGAACAGCTGTGGAGACTTTTCTTTAGGATCTCTGGAACTCCCGCTGGTTGAGCTGCAAGGAAAAAACAGTTTGAAATCAAGAAAATATCAACATCCAAAACAAACCACTTTTACTTACAGGGTGATGAAGTAAAGAACAAAATAATTCCTGATCTTCCTCCTTCACTACATCATCAATGACTAACTCTTCAGAAGATAACCATTTCTATTATTTCCCCACAAAAATCACACTTAGGTCAATGATTTGCTAATAATATTTTCCTTTTCCTCCTGCCTTTATTAAATCTTCTAAATGAAACTTTCAGTGTTGGATGGAGCCAAAGCTCAACAAGTGCCCAGAAGAAAAGAGAATATGGTGCTGTAATTCCCTGGCAGAGCCAGAGATAAACAAAGGCCTCAGCCTTTGGCCACACCTGAAGCCCCCCTGCAAATTCAGCCTTAAGATCATAAAAAACTTAGTTTTTTACAAAGATTATTTTGTTCTGCTCTGCAAAAGGGCAGAAGTGGTAACTGCCCTATTACCTGGGGGGTTTTACACTTGTTTTTTTTACATGACATAAGTTTTCTGGCTGGTGCAAGAACCCAGGGCTTGGGGCAACCTGGTCTAGTGGAAGGTGACCCTGTCCATGGCAGGGGGTGGAACTGGATGAGCTTTAAGTTCCCTTCCAAATCCTTGCAAGAGTCTCATCCCTGCAGTTGGGGATTTTAGCAATTTATATCCAATAAATGAGCAAAGAGGATGTGGTTTCCAGACACACATCACTGGACACCTCTCTGCCAGCCACTCAGATGACAATTTATGTAACACTTATCACCAACTGTCTTTGCTGCAAACCATTCCTATTCTTCTGAAAGCCTAAATCATGTAAGACCACACATGTTAAATGAGCACTACAGACAATTTAAACAGACATATATTTTAAAACAACGTGCTTTGACACACTTAGTATAAAATAACTGCAGTTTCTAACAAGGGTTCCCCAGCCCCCTTTCCCACTCCCCATAAATCCCCAGGCACACGCTCGTGCTCGTGCTCTGCACTTGCATGGCCCACTTTGAGTGTTTAATAAAAATATTCTCTGGGCTTACTACACAGCACAACATACATCCTGTACCACTCTAAATTATTTAATGACCTTTCAGAAAGGATTTCTCTACAACTCTCGCAGAGGGTTCCCAGGCAACCGTTACGCAACGACTGAATATGCTCAAGGCACATGAAAAGAGTAACTGGATTTAGGTTTGCTAACAAGTTAACAAAGCCTATTTAAAACATAGGCCTTAAATAAAGAGCCTGCAGCTACTTAATGCCTTTTCTGTGGTTTCAGGAACATTATCAGTTATAAAACACAACATAAATGCGCTCTGATGAGGGAAAATGCAGACCTTGTTGAGAAGGTACAGCACACATCTGCAGTAAGGTGTATGCAGCAAACAAACCCGGTGTAATGTGCTTGAGGAGATGATTTATATGAACAATTTAATAAACAACATTATTTTATGCCATTTTGATCAGCCAGTACATACGTGCCAGCACTACTGGGTTGGCCAAGGTCTACTGCAAGTCACCATAACTTCAGCATAAGCTACAACAGAAGCACAGAATCCTGGAAAGAGTCTCAGGACTTCCCCTCTCAACCCTCACACCATGATCAGCGCTACCCACATATTCCCCAAAGATGCAAGTCTGACCAGAGTATTTTGCTCCTTTGTTTTAGACTCCCAGCATACAAAATTCCTGGGCAATCCCTTAGCAACTTACACAATTGAGAAGATTTTCTTAGCAAGTGACCGAAACCCAGTTTGCCAAAAACTAAACCAATTTACTCTTTACTGCATCAAATACAGCTTTTTTCAGCTAAACAGCCTATTTTAAAATCAGTCTCTAAATGTTTCACCTCAGACTCTCAGTTTCTGCTCACAATAGTAAGGTTTGGACTGTTTAAGAAAATGGCAGGGGGGTGGAATGAGATGAGCTTTAAGATCCCTTCCCACCTAAACTACTCCATGGTTCTGTGATTCCCTTTTCCTCATTGGTCAGTGGAACCTCCTCAGCCAAGGCAGCCAGCTGTGCTTGTGCTAAACAGAGCATTTTAAAAAAGAGCTATAAAAAGTTTTGTTCTTGCACTGAACCAGAACAGATTCAGCCTCTGGTCCATCCAAGGACCACTCAGAAAGCCAGTCCCGCTGACTTACCGCAAGTCCTTTCTAGCACTGAAAGCTGATGGATGAATGTGACATTACAGAAGAGATTAAAAGTTGTATCAAAAAGTCACTATTCGAAGCAACCATGACAAAAATTGTGAAATTTTAAGAGGTAAAAATTAATTTCATTGAAGAGCATAAATATATAACTATTTTTAAATAGAGGTCAATAATTTTAACTAATACCCCACCCCAAATAAAAATCAATCTATGTAATCTAAACTATAGCAATTCTGAAATAATCATTGATTAACATGGGGGGTTTTTTTCCCCCAAAGCATAAAATCACAGAATCATTTAGATTGAAAAAGAGCCCAAAGACCACCAAGTCCAGCCTGTGCCCGATCCCCACCTTGTCACCCAGCCCAGAGCACTGAGTGCCACATCCAGTCATTCCTTGATCACCGCCAGAGATGGGAACTCCACCACCTCCCTGGGCAGCTTTTTCCAATGCCTGACCACCCTTTCTGTGAAGAAATCACACTAAACCCCAGACTCCTCTAAAATCAGCGTTCTGGTTTGATACTCACTGCACAGAATGGGGGAAGAAGGCGTCTGCAGGGTCAGAGTGGAGCCGTCCTTGCGCGTGATGTTGACGCGAAAGACCAGCCGGGCGCGTGTGCTCTTCTTCTTGGACCCGGCAATCCCTATCCTGGCTTCAACATCAGCATTCCTCAGCTTCAGGATTCCCACACAATCAACCCTAACAACACAGAAGAGTACAGAGTTTAATAGTTTCGTAAGTTCAGTATCTTAAATAATCTTTCAAGAAGTTCCATAAGCCACCAAGTCAAAAGCCTTGAAGTAATTACTGAAATGTTATTAGATTATTTTTATTTATATGAAATCTCTCTATGACCTTTCTCATTTTTCAATTCAACCCTGCATAATCTGGATGATGAATCATGGGAGAACAGCATATGAAAGCATGAATAGGATAGAAAATGCAATATAATTCTGGTAAGCATTCAATTTAGAATCACAGCTCTTCATTCTTCCATCCCTAGGGCGAGATCTGGGTTTGTAGGATTATTGCTACAAAATATTCTGCATTCACTTAAAGAAAGCAGGAGTAGAAGAAAACTTACTGTAGTCATATTATTTTTTACGTTCAGTGGGGCTTGGAAGTGACAGATACGTCCTACTGTAAGTGTGGTCCTGGGGCAGACGTACAGGGCCAGGTGAGAGAGATGCAGTGCTGGCTTTCAGAGACAAATGCTCCATGGAAAATTATTACAAGCAAAAAACAGCCAAAAAAATAAAAACAAAAAAACCAGAAACACAGTGTGATGTGTTGAAAAGAATAATATTGTAATTTAATCAGGATTTTGGGCTCTATGTCGAAAAAGTACAGGGACCACCTGATATCTGAGTACAATAAACTTCAAGCAAGAGCTGAGGAGCAGAGAGGAGGGGACAGCGTGGTCCAGACAATGCCACTACTGGTATTACCTTCAACAGAGGTGCTACAGCAGGACTGAAATACCAGCAAATTTTCTTTAGAGACACCAAGATATCATGAAAAACAGCCCAGGCAAAACTCTTCTTCCTAGATAATTCCAATTCCTCTTCCTGGTATTGCTGTACTTTATATGGTTGGATTTGACCATCTTAAAGGTCTTTTCCAATCTTAATTCTATAATTCTATGATTAACACCTGAGGACAATTATAAAATTACTCTCTAAGAGGCAGTTTCCAAACTTACAGGAATAAATTTTTTACTAAAAGAGAATCAAACTGATTCAGTCAATCTGCAAACTGTATTATCCTGCTTAGGAAGTAGACACTGTAAATTGAATAAAGGTTTCTTCTCTTTGTACAAGTTTCCAGGTACAGAGTGGCAGCTTTCAACCACAGAACCATTACAAAATAAGATGTTCTATTGACAAGAAGACTTTGGAAGATCACTGCCTTCCTGTACATTGATACATGTGAAAAGCATAGTAGGGGAATCACTTCTACTTAAAGTGTCCTTCCTGTGAGATCAAAACCACGAAGGCAGATGAATCCACTTTACAAAACCTCCTGCTGTGACCCACTGTCATGAGCCCCTTCCCAGCTGCCCTCATGCAGCTCCAAAACCTCACCTGTGCTGGACCACACCAGCTCTGTCAGGATGGGCAGAACAAGCAAAGCAAGAGAGCAGAAAAGCCAGAGTTTTGCTTCACTATCCACAACTCCCAGTTTTTTGGGCCCAATATTCTCCATCCCTTTTCCAAGCAGCAATTCTCTACTTGTTCAAAGCCAACCAACCAGCAGAACCAGTGATGGCTCTAATTCACCTAATGCTTGGATGTGCACATTATTGATCAACCAAGGACATGAAACCAACCTAACAAAATTAACTGATAAAGTCTAAGGAAGAGCAGACTAAGCATGAAGTATAATAAACAAAATGAGAATGCGATTTAAAAGTTTTTCTGTCCATGTGGCCTCACTCAGTGCCCGGTGTGTGCCAAGATGGTCACACTTTTAACTACCAACCCATCCAACAGAAAAAGGAAACCTGTCCCTAAACCAAGCTCATAAATGAAAATACTTATAAAAAAAGCTACTCACGCCAGTGTCATGTTGTTGCTTGGGTCCAGCCCGACCTCGATGACCGTGGTCCCCTCTATATCCACCTCCTTGCAGGGGGTGGTGTTTCTCCCAGTGACTCTGCAGGCCTGGTAGAACCCGTGCGGCTTCACACGCCCGGAGTCGTTCCCCACAAACACCTGCAGCACCACCGGCTCGTTGTGACCCTCCAGCTGAAACAGGCCAGTGGTTAATTAACAGGGAGGGATTTCTTTAATTATTATAGTTAATATTCTGGTTTTAAACCACCTTGAATCCTATCTATCTTCAGGCAGAATGATCCCAACTGCAACTCTCACGTCTCTTATGACTCTCACCCCAACCATGACTATTCCCCCATCTCTTGCCAGAATTCTCCTCTCCCCCCAGTGCATCTATGTCCACCAGTCAGCCCAGAAAGAGAACATTTGCTGGGGTTGCTTCCAAAGGTGATTAGAACTTGTTGGTCAATACGTTCATGCCCGTTAATCACTGGCATTCCAGAATCCCACCTTCACACCAGATGCACCTTGAAACCAGATTAAAACTGTCCAACATTTGCAAAACCACTGGAAAAGTCAGAACAGGATGAAGGGGAAGCAGAGGTAAGAATGGGACGATCCAACCGCACAAGCCCAGCTTTCTCTCAGACAATAAAATAAAATTAAAAATGGTAACTTGACCTCTCCTACTAAAAAGTTTATGAACAGTGTCAGAGTTTGTTGAAATACTTCGTAAGTAAAAGCAGGTCAGACATTTTAACATTCTCCTGCAATCCCATGCGAAAGCCAAAATTATTCCAGAACATGTCAGTGGAAAATACATTCATAAAATACATTCATGAAATGTTTGTGTCCTTTCAATGCTTTTTTTATTAGTGGGATTCCCCTGTGGTGCCACAGACTAAAAATACTCTGAGGTAAAAGAAGTTTTAAAGTAAATCTGGACACTGCATTTCAAAAGAACCTTTCCTTCTTTTTAGGAAATAGTTAAGAAAAATACTCCAAGTAAAAAGAAACTCTAGATTGCTGACAAATTCCCAGGCCAGAGATGGCACTCCTTTGCCAGAGAATTCTAGGAGGAGATAAAATGAGTATTTTAATGTTTTCACTATGACACATTTGCTGCTTGAGGATTTCCGGGTGACAATGTTGTCTTTTGTCCCAGGCCTGGAAGTCGAGGCAATACCTGCAGAAAGAAGCTCCATTTTTATTAGGAAGGAGATGCAAATGAGAGCAGAGGCCTCTGGAGGATCTCCTGGGGGATTAGTCCCTGAATACACCCTCAGAAAACATAGTTCTGCAGTTGTTAACAAGTTTGAATAAAGGAAAAAAAAATGAGCAAACACTGATAAAATCATTGTGTGCTCCTCAAGTCCAAGAGGGACAAACAGCAAATGTGAGTGTTACAGACGGGCAAAGCCAAAAGATGTCTGGAGGTGGCCCAGCACAGGCTCCCAGGAGGAACCACAGGAATAGCAAAGGGCTCAACACCTGGTCACTTGATTAAGGTTTGTTTATACAATTTTAACATTGCATACTGATTGTGGAACTCAAGTTCTAAGTTGTCAAGAACAGAGTTTTATTTCAATGGCCACAGAACTTGCTTCTCCCCCTCAGCCTATGTAAGAGCGATGCACTGGAGCGGCTCCCAAACACCAGATCTCTGAACCACCACTGTTTTTACACTATTCCTCCCCATCTTTAGACCCCATGAACAAAACAAAAAGCCCTCTTGTCCTTAACATATTTTTTTCCCACTAGCTCAGATTTCCTGAAGATTCACTGACTCATTTGCCTGTGCAGCCCTGGCAGAGTTTTATCTGCAGGGTATGAACTCGTCTGCCTACTGGTAAAGCAAACTGGAACTTCCAGGAATTCAGCAACACGAGACTCTTCCAAACAGATTTTTCACTGATGGGTGCTAAAGGGTAACTGGGAAAGGAATTAAAAGGAAATTCAGATGAACAAAGGCCCATTAAGAAAATCCACATAAATGAGCACTAAATCCCCATAGCAACAGGCCAATATGAAAGGATTCTTTTCTTATGAAACTCTACTGGAGTTGTGCATTACTCAGGAGGACTGAGTGAAGGGCTGGTGGGGTTTCTAACACTGCTGAACAGGACTTTGAAGACAAGTCTACTTCTATATTCTGTCAGCAGTGGACAGCACAAATTTAAGGGCTGTATCACAAGCAAACATTTCTTTGTGTACCTGGTAAATTAGTTTGGGTTGAGAACTGCTTATGTATCGCTGCCTTGACATAAAACTTCCCTCCTCCTGTAACTCCGTGATGCCAATAAGACTTTTTGTGACTTGCAAGAGACCCAGTACAGTCTTTACAGCAGAGAGACTGCAAAACCTCCTCCCCTCCCTCTAAAAGACAGACTGGAGGCCTGTTTGAACTGAACCCGTTCCCATTCCATTAGAGTACCCCTGGGAAGGGTGTCCCCATGCCCTCAGCCTACCTTCACTGTGGGAAAGCCCTGCTGTGTCCGGTCCTTCACAGAGCCCCGGCTGCCCTCGGTCAGATAACGAGCCCTGTGCTGGGTCTCCGGCTGCACCACAATCTTCAGTTCCTTCCCCTCACTCTTAGTCGGATATTGACCACACAACATTGGGGTCTTCTTCCCTCCAGCTCCCTTCTGGTTCTCTGATGCTCTGGGAAGTCAAAGCAGACCATCGAGAAGATGTTAGAAACAGCTCCCCAGTTAAAACAAACCAAATCACAGAAAAGCTAAAAAGACAAAGAGTGTGTATTAATGGATGGAAGATTTGTAGTGGAGAGCCAACTTTGGAATTCTCTTTTCGACAGTGAAGGAAACCTGCAGGATGAAGAGGAACGGTGCTTCCCTGCTCCTCCATCCAGAGCACATGGGAACTGCTTTTCAGAGAGCAAACATAAAGGAAGGGAAACGTAATTAGCATTAAATGATGTTAATGAACAGAAGGAGACTCATAACCTGCTTTTTCATAGTCAATGATACAGCCTGCACAAGCTGTTTCACTGCTGTAACACACGCACACATGTACACACACACTCTGAATGGATTTGTGGTTAAATGGTACTTCTTTAAACAGGAAAACAGCCTCATGCCTGTCTCCACCTCCATTTGCACATCCATGCAAACTCCAACTCTGATTTCTGTCAAAACAGATTGATAAATTTATGTGGAAACCCAATCAGTTACTGTAAAAGCTCTGACATAATTGCACTGAAGTTAAATCAGGCCTTTCTTTCCAGGTGCATTTTGTAGGCCATCGTGTCTTGTGCTCAGTTCCATAATTAAAACCGGGATGAAGGAGTCCTCCAAAGTCTAACAGTACATGAGTCATCTTGTATTCCTTTTAAACCAGGATTTGGTCATGAACCTGAAGTCCAATAAACTCCTTTCACACTAGGAAATGTGAACGTGCCACGGCACACGGTACAGGCAGGAAAAGGGCTCCACGATTTACGCAGATGTCATATTCATTTTACTACCAAAAAGGGGCTTCTAACAGCTAATGCCTGGGAAGAAAGCAGCTTTAAATAACAGGTGTGAATTGCTTAAAAAACAAATCCTGTTTCAATGTGCAACTTACGGAAGTAATTTACTCAGGATTTTTTCCTTCTCAAAAAGGATGAAAAATGCTTTTTCTTCAAAATCATTTACTGGGAGCTTTGCCACTGCAGGAGGTTCTCACTGACCTGGAGCTGGGGTAACCCAGCTCTCTTCCCAATGATTTACACTAACAAACAGGATCAGCACCTTTTCTAAAGCTCCTACTGTGCAAGGACCAGCACATGGACACAGTGTAGGCTTCCCAGTCATTCCCAGGACTGCTCCTGTGCTCCCCCCCTTCCCCCATATCTCTTAACTCTGAAAGTCATGGAATTGCAGAACAGTTTTGGTTGGAAGGGACCTTTAGATATCATCTAGTCGATGCCCTGCCATGGGTAGGGACACCTTCCACTATCCCAGGTTGCTCCAAGCCCCATCCAACCTGGCCTTGAACACTCCCAGGGATGGAGCAGCCATAGCTTCTCTGGGCAACCTGTGCCAGGGCCTCACCACTCTCCTTGTAAAAAAGTTCTTCCTTTTATCTACTCTAAAGCAACCCTCTCTTACTTCGAAACCATTACCCTTTGCCTATAGCAACAGGCCCTATTTGTCACACTCCTATTTCCACTGAGCCTTCCGTTAAAACAGACAGAGGTCAGTGCTTTGGATGATCTCCATTCCCATTTTTCTGTCCATAAAGGTCAACCGCTTCAACATGGACAGGAGGGTGAGCCTCCTCCTGCTCACCCAGGTGAGCCCTGCCACGGTCCTGGTTGCCCTCCACACTCATCCTCAACCACCAAAGACAGACAGGATCTAGATCAAAACTGGTATAAATCTCTGCAAGATAATACCATCTTACAGTAAAACCATCTTCCTGCCAAGAAGTCGTGATTACTCTGCTTGGTGCAGTCACACAGGCTGCTTAAAAACATAAATATGCCATGCAAAAACATACCTTCCTTTGGGAAAAGGGACAAAATTGTCCTTCAATGCAGCACATGGGAAACCTGTGATACACTAAATAAACTGTAATTAACACCATCATGCTCTTTGCTTCTGTACAAGTTAAGGGAAAACTCAAATGAAATTCAAGCTCGTTACACAATCAGTTTCTATCTTCTTGTCAAGATAACCCTCCAATGGACTGGCAATTACAAGGAATACATTTACCAATTTTCAGTCAATATATTTTCATTTTTATTACTCAGAATTTTAAAATAAACCCCTCAGCTTCTCACAGGGAAAGTGAGAAAGAATGCTGGGCAGCCTCAGCCATGGCAACACCACTGCATCCTTCCAAACGCCAGGCCTGGGAGCCAGGGGAAACCTTGGCACAGACACGCTCCATGGAAAACACCACAGGAATTGCTCACTCTGGCCCTGTCACACCTGGAAGTTCCAGCTCTGCAAACTAATAGGAAAGGCTGTGGTATAGTTGAATTTTGAAGGGAAGCGTTGGAGAGCCAGCCATCAAAATGAAATCCACCTTTACACTCAAAATGTCATGTTTTAGCAGTGTGACATTAACAGTCGTCTCTCCAAGAGTACTTTACTCATAAATCCCAATTACCTTAATTGTCAACAAATTGTTTTATATAGTATCATATTTAAGCAAAGAGATGCTCCCCACAATTATTTTAAAGTCTTTTCTCCAGAAAATTAATCATTACTTTCAATCAGATTAGCTGAACCTGAGAGTCATTTAAAGCCTTCATCAGAGCTACTGAGTGGTCTTTCTTCTCAGATTACAAGGATATATAATTTATACATCCTTTTAATTCAGTTTATCCATATTGCTAATATTCACACCTGTACAAAACATTTCATGCACACACATTTATTAATTTAACTGTTACTGGACAATGTTTCCTCTAATCTAGCACTTTTTTTTTTTTTTAAGAAAATAAATATAACTGGCAAATCCCAAGGCCATTGGAACAGATCTCCTGAGTTAAGTTTGGCCTGGTCTTGCCCTGCCCTCAGGGCTGTTCCCAGGGCAGAGCTGAAAGTGAAAGTGAGACCAAGCGCATCGGAAACCTGAGCCCCTGCCCTAAATCACCATCAATTCATCCCTTCTAAAAAGGCCTTCACAAATTCCAAGTTTCCACAGGAATATATTCTTTCTCTTCCTGGCCTTTACAGACAACTGTGTAGAAGTCTCTTTAGAGGCCAATGCCATTTCCATTCCCCACAGAACACAGCTGCTCTCCTTGCTCTGTTCTGAAAGCCAAAAGTAACTGAACTCCCTTGGCCAAACTCCACCAGGCTGGGAAGTTTAAAACCCCCAGTCACTACGGTGACCCAGATTTGTAATGCCAAATCTCCATATTCCAATGGCAAAATGAAGTTTATAAGATCTTGGCCACTTCTTACCCCAGAGCGTTCACTTCAAGGGACAATTCTGTTACCTAAGAGTTTTCCTGCAGTTCAGTCTGGTCTGTGTGGGGAAAAGAATTCTGCTTTCTCCCCTCTGCATTCACAGAACTGAGGGCTGTTCACTGCTCACCTCTAACGTTTTCAGGGATGTTACAGACTTGTTCTGTTTTTAGACTGAGATCTCATGTATCATTCCAGAGTTTACTA
Organism: Neopelma chrysocephalum; assembly: GCF_003984885.1. Lineage (NCBI taxonomy): Eukaryota > Metazoa > Chordata > Aves > Passeriformes > Pipridae > Neopelma > Neopelma chrysocephalum. The sequence goes on from NW_020897727.1 coordinate 5,476,422, forward strand.
AATCTCCCTTTTCTGCCCAGTCGCACAGCTCTTGCTTTTCCATAAAGCTTTTCCCTGTGTAAGGGAGAGCCTGGTCCCCAGGAGGTGGGGGAGGCACTTTCCTCATTCCAAGCTTCCTGGGCTCTACCAGGTACTAATATTTTACTTTATTATCATCTATTTTGGCTGGTGAAAACCAGAGCAGCCAAGGGTAGAGCGGTGCCTGTGTGGAGACCCCAGAAGACCCCAAGCAAAGTCAATGTTCCCATCCAGCTCTGCTCCTCCTGCTGAGCCTGGGGAAGCACCAGCACACTCAGGAAAGGTTCTTGAATTGCTTTCTCACAGTGAAATTTTAAGTATGGAACTGCACTGACCCTGGGAACACAGACTCCAGGCTCTTTCCCTTTGGAATGTGAGAAGTTCATCATCTTTGCCATCAGTCAAATTTTAATATTCCCCGTTGCTGTGATGAACATCAGAACGTACTGCAAGCACAGACATAAAAGTAAAAACAAAATACACTCCTGCCCCCAAAAAAGCCCAAAATAAAAGAGCCAAAGCTATCCATTTGACCACCTTAAAAGTACTAAAGAAGCAACAAGTTAAAAAATAAAATAAAAAGAAGAAATGTATCAACACACTCTTGCAAACTGATGGATTTTTCCTCTTTAAGCAGCTACTGAAATGCATTTAGTGAACAGTGTGAAGTGGGAGATGAGAAGCCACCACCCAGGTGTGCCCACGCAGACACACGCACATGACCCAGAAGCACAGAGAGAAACGGGATTAGAGATTTATTTCTGAAAAAATCAAATACAGAAGTGAGTTCACAAGGCAAAATTAAAACCTGGTTCCCCATATTTGTCTTAACATTTCATAAAAAAGTAAAGCACGTGTTAATTTAGATGATGAGAAATCCTAATGAGCCATTAACCATTAATTTCTACTCCCATTCCTCTCTCTATTTGATAAATAAAGAGACAAACAGAAGCAGGTGAGGTGTACAGACTGAAATCCTTACATAAAATCCTGCAAAAACCCATTCACATTTAGGGTGCGCCCACTCCACTCTGCCTTTCTTTTTAAATACATTTTCACTGCTATTTTATAAATGGAATTGTGTGGCCTTTCGGGAATTTCACTTAAAGAACATAGATGAGCTCATCAGTGCTGAGTTTAATTGCTGCAGGGAAGTTTAGCTTTATCTTCTAAATAAAGATTAACAAGTCTAATGAGAACTTAGCACAGAATTATGGAATGGTTTGGGTTGGAAGGAACTTTAAAGAGATCCAGTTCCACCCCCCTGCCATGGGCAGGGACACCTTCCAGTAGACCAGGTTGCTCCAAGCCCCATCCAACCCGGCCTTGGACACTTCTAGGGATGGGGCAGCCACAGCTTTGAGGGGAAAAAAGAACTTCTGCTGGGCTAGGACACGGCAGAGACAGCAGAGAAGGGAGGGGGTTTATGTGAGAACCCGAACAGAACATTGGCCAGGGCATGAGAGGACTTTTATTAGTTTGGGTTTACATATGGAGATAGAACTTTTTTTCTTAAAACAAAACAAAACAAAAAAAAGCAGATACCAACCCATTTCCTGCTTTTGAGTTGCCTTTGCTGTCCGTGCTGAGCTGAGAAAGGACATAGTGAGGCGCTTTGGCACTGTCGGCATCAAAGATATCCATGTTGGACTCTTCACAATCTCGGCGTTTGATCCCTGGCCTCTGCTTTGGGTTGCGTTTGCGCGATTTACGTGGCACCTCAGTGTTATCATTGTAGGAACTGGTACTCATGTTACTGAAGTTGGAGGGTGAATCCTCCATCCACATACTGCAGCTCTGTTCTGACTCCAGTGCACAGCCCTCATCCTGGCAGGACATCCGACTGTTGTCCAGCAGGTCCTCGGGTGGTGGCGAGATGTACAGGACTGTGTGGCGCCGCGGCGTTGACTGGTGCTGCTGGGCTGTGTTACTGGTTATCTGCTGGTCACTTACCCCTCGGGTACTTACCCCCACGGCTGAGGAGCAGCTCTCCACTTGCATAGCCTTGCTGTCGGTGACTGAGGTAGAGTAAATGGTAGGACTGGAAGAGGTGGTAAAGGAGCTGCAAGCACCGCCCATGGAGGAAGAGGAAGGAGCTGAAGAAGCATCTGCGGTGTACAATTCACAAGTAAATACCGGAGCCGCGGCGGGGGCTGTGCTGGCTATAGCAGTCCCAGAGAAATCAAGGTGATTTAGGAACCGATTGCTTTCCCCCGAGAAATGTTTGGAATTTGGTTATGTTTTAGAATGGAAGTGCTTAAAGCAACACAGCCTAGCCAATACTTTGGAAATGTCCAAACGAGTCTTAGCACGATCCACTGTAATCAAATTTTTATGACTTAATGTTAATTCATACAAATGGCTGCGAGTAAACAGAGCTTTCATCGCCTCAGCTGGACTAATTATTGGTGTAGAAGCCATTTCATCTAAAATAGCCCCAAAGCAAAATGCTTATAAATCCACATTCAATGCCAATTAAACCATTTATTGTCGGAAATTTTTAAATTTTTTTTTTGAAAAAGACGGGACTGTGCTTAGCCACAAAATATTAAAATAAGTTTCTAACCTATGAAGCAGAGAACTACAGGTCATTTTTAATGCAGACACTCCCTGCTTCAGAGGCAAATCCTGGAATAAAAATATGAGAAAATAAATGAGAAAAAGAGCTGCTGATTATTCCATCATAAATGAGAAATAAAATATAAAATCAACTGAGTTGGTAGGCAAAATGGAACTGGTATCAGTCACTATGAGTGAGCTGTGGATTGTGAAGGTTCAAAACAGGGCTGAAATATCTGTGTTGGTGACACACTGATCCAAGGACAGGGAATTTCTGTAATTTGACTTTTCCAGTCACTGAGACTGATTTCTCTCAGACTTTACAGTCCCATACACAGAGACAGCTTGGGACAGACCTCTGAAAAATTCCTATTAAGCAGGAGATTTCCAACACCATGTGAAGTCTCCAGAGGTCTCACAGCTCAATCTGGTTTAGAAACATCAATATTATTAAAACAAACCCCTGAAGATTTCTGGAGAACACCATAACTGCTGCCAAGGAAGAATTTTAATGGACAAATCAGCTGAATACATGGGTTAAACATTCCAGAGGCAGCAGGATGGGCAAATGTAGGGCTTTATTTATTTATTTATTTCAATCACCTGTAGCTCACTGAGGAATAACTGAACTGAATTTTATAGTCAGATTTCAGCTTCCCAGGGGAAGATCATCCTGGTTTATGTATTTCTGCACTGCTGCCCACACCTGATAAACTAAAACCACTGAATAACCTAATTTTGGAACACATTGTACATTAAATATACACATAATTATACAATGTGTTTGTTCAGCTAGTTACTGCTGTCAGGCAGGTAATCCTTATCATTAAGAAGAATATGATGTTTTCCTCTTTGCTGCGTGGGATTTTTTTAAAATCCAAAATATTATGTTAAACTCCGAAGTCTAAAAGGTTTAGGGACAGTCAGACTATTTTATCCCATTTTACTTAGTTAAAAGTAGCAGAATAAAGTATTTCCAGCCATGATATATATTTAGTTAACAGTAAAACTCAGCCAACCTTACCATAAATCCACCTACTTGGAATTACTGGTGGTATCAATGACTGATGACAAAGAATTTTTAAACTATTACTGGGGTTTTTTACAGCTTTTCTGTGCTAAATGAATGTAAAAACAAAGTTACATCACTTCAGAGTGTAAAATTTAGTGGGCATTACAGTTTATCGATAAACTATTCTGCTTTTACCACCTTCCCCAAACCTCCCAGTGAACCAGGAGCAGCTGAATGATACCAGTTCCATTTCCCAGTTTGTTCTTTGGCAAATACAGTGGCTGAAATTGGACAATTCAGTCACTTTGCATTCCAATTTAAAGGCAAATTTCTCCTTTCTATATCATGCATTAATGCAATGCTTCTTTCAAAAACAGTTATAGGATTGGCAAGAACTATTAAATCTAGATATTCATTTCAGTGACAATATTTAGGAGCTGATTTGCAGCCACTTTGAGTTGAGAAAGCCCGTTGCTATTGGGGATGTTTGTTTTGGTAAATTGAATTAGTTTCCATTCATCATTGACACCCTCAAAGAGAACCAGAACATGTTCTGCATGGAACAGGCACAGCAAGCACTGAGCTCACCCCGCTCAGCAAGTGCTTCAATGCATCTCCTGGCCAGGATTGCACTTTTCCCTCACTTTCCTAGGGAAAAAAATAAATACATCACTAAATAAAACGCTTTTGAGCACAAAGCTAAAAGAGCTCGTGATGGCAGTGCTGTTTTAGGTGCAGCACTGTGCAATATTGAAGGTGTTACCGTTCATTACCCCTCTCCAAAACAGTTTCTCCTCCTTTTTTTTCTTTCCTAGAAGCTAAGAAGAATTTATATGTATGAATATGTGTATATGGGGTTTTATACTTTTTAAAATTAAATAAACATTGTCCATTATAAATTGGTTACACTCTCCTCCATTTACCAGAGACACTCCTGTGGAATGACAAAATTAGATTATGGAAATAATCCTGAATTAAGCAGTAATGGTAAGAAAACCTCTCTTTAGCCTTATATAATAAAGTACTGTCATTACCAGCCATAAATATGCAAGTGTTTTAAAGAATGTACAGGCCACTGTATCCTCAGTTAAAATATTTAATCATATATAAGAAAGTATGATAAATATTATAGCAAATGGAATAAACTGGCTGTATTGGAACAGTCAAAGACACAAATTTAAAATCTGTTTGGGGGGATAAATTAGTAATTGCTTCAGTAACATTTTAGGTTATGCAAATACTAAGAAACATAATGAAATCTATGTTTTCTCAGTCTGCAGGCCTTGAGCCAACTCATCTTCCTTTGAACTAATAAATAAATTGGGTCAATCAAATAAAAATTCACCAAGTTACTGTAATGAATTAACTGTATTTTACATGGTTCCCATTTCGTTTTCTCATTTTATTCCAAAGCCAGGGACATTTGTATCTCACACCCAATGGAGATTTCTTGGGGGAAAAAATATCCCTCAGTTATTCTAACTTAGCTGGTGCTGCTTTAAAACATGAGAGCATACACACACACCTTTGCCACACACTTTGAGTGCTCCTGTTATTTTACTTTCTTTAGACACATATTAATGGGAATTGTTACAGGTGGCTCTTTTATTTGCAATTTAACAGTGCGTGCAATGACAAAGATATATATGGTTTTTAGATGAGTAAGTACATTTTGCAATAGAAGACTGAATATATTTAATTTAACACAGCCTCAAAATCAAACTTGTTTTCAGAGCAACAACACTGAAGAGAAGCCAAGTGCTTGTCATGGCAAATGTGCAGCCTCAGGATTAGAAATGGAATGTTCACCAGCATCACAAAGTGGGTATTTTCCTTTTTTCAATAAAAAATGAGAGAAAGGAATATTTCACATTAGAGCAACTGTGATCACTGTTGAAACTAAACCTCCCGAATCTCTTTGTTGCCATCGCTGTAACACGTAAGGGAACTGAAATAAGTAATTCAGATTTTGTTGCCTGTCCTACAAGCTTTTTCTCCCTAAAAGAGGCAGAATATCAGGCCTAAAACTAAGGGAACACATAGTAAAGAGGTTTGCTCCCCGTGAGGAAACCAGGGCAGGCTTTTTCCTTCCAGTACCATAAAAAAAAAAATTTTACCTCCTGCATTAGCAACTAAGGTAATGACAGATTTTCCATATCCTACTCTCTTATGAAGACAAACAAGGCATTCAGCCTCTAAGAAAAAGCTCTGAAAGGCAGGAGAGAAAAAAAAAATCACTACTTGGCACTGAGAGAGTCTTTTTAGGTAACATTTCTGTGGAGCCAATCCTGAAATTCTTGTTCATTCTTTTCAAATATCCTTAAATACAATAAGGATTATCAAGTCCTCAAAAAGAAACAAACAGTGTCCTGATGACCTTTTTTTTTTAATTGCAAAAGTAAGTAATTTCCCAGGCTGGAGAGTTTAAAATTGCAAAGGCAAATAAACTGGAGATATTTTTGGTTTCACAAGTTTTTCAGCCACCTGTGTGTGGACAGCCAGGACAAGCAAAAAGCCATTAAAGAACTAATTTTTCTCTCAGGGCCTCCCCTGCATCCCACGTAATCCCCTACACTCTGTGCAGAAAACAAGCGTTCAAAATGAAAACTCACCCCAGGGTGAGAATTAGGTGGTGTATAAGTTTAATATGTGAAGTACAACTTTTAAGAAATGTATTAATTTATCCAACACCTCATTTTCTTGATGAGATTTTGTATGTTAATTGGTTTATTTGAACCCCTAGATACAGAAGAACAATTTCAGGGCAAACACAGAAGGAAACTGTGCAAAATTTCCACCATCAACCCTTGTGTTGTCAAAGGTTTTAAAGGTAAAACCCAGAACTTACAAAGTGGCTGCAAACCTGCTTTCAACACCTCACATGCCAAACTTGGGGTTCTACTTTTCTTCTTCTTGTATTACTGATGTCATGTCAAAAACTTTTTCCAAAAACTTTAGTTTCAAATCAGTATCAATCCACTATTCAGAAATAAAACAAAAAAAAATTAAAAATAATAAAAAAAAAAAAAGAAAGAAAGAAAAGAGACTTATGAAGAAGTCTGAAAACAAGACCGACCTATACCCTGGGTGAGATTGGATGGGTTAAGTGTCTCTGGCACTATTTGTCTTCACTATTGACAGACACTGTCACACAACCCACCACTCGATGCCTGTCTCTGAATGGCGAAGCTAGAATGCAAGTTAAGTGTATTAATAGAGAAAAAAACTAGCATCCCAGCAAATATCATAAAGCAATCCAATTCACCAGTTATTAAACACACTCAGATTCAAGATAGGTAGGTTAATTTAATTTACATTAAGCCCCACAGTGTAAATTCCCCTTTACATTCCCATGCTGACCCAAGCAGTGTATTTATTATACTTTGGGTAAATACATCAATCAATGGTTTTGTTATAAATTACTCCCGTTATTCAATTAACACTCAAGTTTAGGTATCTAAGTAGAACTTTTGTTAGTGGCTCACACACACCAATTCCACGGATCTTAGATCCTTCCCACTCAAAGCTAAAAGGCTGATTCCAAGCAGGCAGAACTCTGGGAATCTCAGCTGCTCTCCAAGCTCTACCTGTCACTCATCAGCTCCCTCCCCAACTGTACCCTGCATGAGGAAGTCAGGATTGATGGATCTGGCAAAGAACCTCAATTTAAGTAACAGACTATTTTATCTTTTAAATACAGGGTGGGGTTTTTTTCTAAGAAATTCAGAACTCCTCATGGTGTTCACAACACCTTCAGTACTGCTACAGCACAGAGGTGCCCAAATAGGACTGTTCTTGCCCCTCACAGTCTTGGTTTTCAACTATTCCTTAAGGAACAGGGAATTCTCTTGTCAGGAAGTAGTTCTCAAGTCTTTCTGACCTAATAACAGGAGCCATTTAGTGCAAGAAATCGTTAAAAAAAATCTCTCAGAATAATGTAACAACTTGTGTTTGATTGAGCAGTTCTGGAAAACTGGGTTTACTGACTATTTGAAATGCAGGAAGACTGAAAATTATCTTAATTTAGGAAGAAGATATGAACTAGAAATGTACATTGATACAATCCTTTATATGGAATTTTAAGGAAGCTCGTGGAGAAGGAATGCACTTAACACACAAGACAACTCCACACTACTAGAACATTCTAACTGAATTGCAGATAACACGTCTAAAGAGTTTCCACAAAATGGAAACAGAAAGCAAAACTCTTTCTTTGGGATTTCCCAGCTATGATTTGTCATCAGGAGACACTTTAGCATGATGAAGGAACCTTTCCACTTCCCTGAGCTGAACTTAATCACAGCCCAACCTCTCCTAAGTCCATAGGTTCTACCTCGGCTCTTCTGGGACATGGTCCTTCCAGGAGAAACACTTAAACCAATGCACAGCACCAGGAAGACGAGCTTTTAACAAGCATTAAGGTCTGGTTGAAATTCATTCTGTAAGAGAGAAGTATCCGACCCATGGCTGAAGCCGCAGACAGAAATCCCTGGAAGACATCCTCCTAGGAAATGACAGGAAGGCATTTCCAACTGGGACCGCGGTAGGAAGAGGAAGAGAAAAGCCTACAAAGAAATGGAAGTTTTTACAGGCATTGGAGACCAACTACAAAGAAGAATATTTTTTTCTGCTCATTTGTTTACAACGAGCAATCACAAGGCCAGGATAACAGAATTGGTACCAGCACTGAGATCCCCTTTGAAATCTCTGGTCATTATCTCTGTATCAACAGGAAAAACTGACTAATGACACCAGGAAGGATGATAAATGGACAAAATATTTTCATTAAAAATAAAAATGAAGAAGCCTGGCTCTAGGCACTCAGGGAAAACCAAACCAAAACAAACCCATCTCCATTTTGAGGTTTTATTAGAATCTTTAGATTGAGAATGATGAAAAAGCCTTATTTTGGCAGGAGAAAACATGAGCCTTTAGCATCCAGTGTCCACCCCAGAGATGATTCAGGTAACCTTATCCATATCTCTACAGTAGCAATTGAGAAGTAAAGCCTTATTTTCATAATTAAAATGACCGAAAATGCTAATGGCAATACTGCAGTAACAACTGATCAAAAAAGCCAATTACATCTGTTTGGGACAAGCAGATTGTCCCTTTAATTAAGAAGCAGCAAAAAAAGAAGCATGGAATTGATGAAAAAAAGGCAAAGCTTTATAATTTACCTAATATTCTCCAAGGATACAACCACAGATGTTTGGGAGCCAGAAAACCTCACTACATCACAGATTAACTGTATCCCAGTATGAAGAATGCAAAACAAAACAAAACAAACAAAAAAAAATCAGTAAATACATTTCAGTGGCATAAAACCTGTTCCCCTTTTGCTACAGCAAGAACACCACTCTGGAGAAAACCACTGGAGATTAGGAACTGGAAACTAAAGAGCAATATAAAAAATATGGAAATATATACGTATTTGCCTCTGCGGGAAATGAAGAGCAGCTTGAGAGATCAACAAACTGAAGCAGCTCATTCCAAGATTTGCTGCAGGAAGAAAAAGGGATGAGGAGCAGGAAGGGAGTTTCTGTAACAGTTCATTGAGGTTCAGAAGGTTTGAGCATTCCTAGTACTGGAGATAAAAGATGGAAAAGCAACACTTGTTTAAAGAATATGGTCAAAAATACTCCTGATCATCCCCAAAACACAAGAATCACGTGTTACCTACCAGTCCTTTGAGAAAGGACTTAAATTAGCAGAGTGAATTTTAAGCATTTGGAGGTTCAATGTGTCTTGATCAACACCCAAAAATTGTTCAACCTTTCAGAACCAACTGAAGAGACTCAAACACCCCTCCTTGCAAATGGAGCTCACACTCTGCAGAAGCATCAGGAAAGCTTCAGGCACATTTATTTCATGTAAGAGATCTCCAGGCACAGCTTACAATGACATTTCTCAGCATGACACCCTCATGCAATTCAAGAGTCTGGAAGATGATTCATATTTAATGTGTTTATGGCACTGCACCAGGCAAAATCCTTCTTTTCCTGTCCCCTGAACAAAGACACTTGTAATTCAAGTAGTGAGCACAGAGAACGGTTTCCAGAGGTAAAAGCAGATCCTTTCCCTCCCTTCTGCTTTCCAGAAGAACGACAGAATTAAAAGCTTGAGACAGCAGCTCAAAATCCCAGAGTTCTAAGAAATTACACTTGCCTGTTTGATATTGAGAGAGTGGGTAACACCTCTTTTGTCTGGATTAATGAATAGGAGATATACATCTATTAACAAATTAATGAAAATCCAATCAGCAACATTCCATTTTCATACTCTTACAACTGTTCTGTAAATCACAAAACAAGTTTCCAAATGGAACAAGAACCAGAAGTCTGTCCCTGTGAGGTCATCACTGCTAAAAGCAGCCCATCCTGCTCCTCCAAAAAAACCAGGACTTAACTGCAGCGGTATTTCTCACCTATAATGTGGTTTATACGGGCAAAAACCCCAAAGCAAGGTGACAGAAAAGCCTCGAGTAAGCTGAATTTCAGCCAGATATTGCCTTACTCTGTGTTTTGGGAAGCAGAGAACAAACTGTGTTAACTACTACAGGAATAGTAAAAAGCTCTCACCACTTTGGATCATTCCCTGTCACAGAATCCTCTCATTATCCAGAGTAATCATATCTGGAAGTAATTTCTACACACATTGCAGCCTGCAGTTCCAATTAGCCTTTTCTTTCTTTTCTTTTAAAAATGACTAAATGAGATTACCTACAACATTGTGGAGCTTGAACTATCATTTCCCTCTCATTTCCCAAAAAAGGAGGTCTTAGAGCAAATTAAGAGCTGACATAAAAATTAAAACCAGAAAGACTTACACAAGACAAGGGAAATATTTCAGATACAGAACACCAGGTTGCCAAAGTCCTTCCTCCTCACCCTGTTCCTGTACAGTGTCAGCTCCTCAAAAATCTGCCTACAGTCTAAAAGTACACACTTGATGTATGCAAATGAATAGTCACTCTTAAAATATGAATGTAAAATATATATTTGTTTCCCTGTATAATCACTAGGCATGCACAAAGCCTGGGCTGATTTTCCTGTTAAGAAATCAGAGCCCAACCCAGCCAGACCTCTTGTTACTACTCGAGACATGGTGACAGGGCTTGAAAAAGTGGTGCCAACTTTTCAAAGACACTGAAGAAATCCTAAAACAATAAAGAAAACAGGGAAACACCCTTTTATCTACAAACATGATGCAGCTACAGCAAGAACAGAGCACAAACACTGCCACATTCAATGTGGCCCTCGCTTAGTGGGCAGTGTCATCAGCACTGAAAACAGAACTAGTCTTTGCTCTGTCTGGGGTTTGTCGGGTTGGCTGGGGGTTCTAATCACAATTTTAACAGTTTGGAGAAGTGTAGTTGCTTGCACTTAATGCTTCTGATCCAGATTTTAATGCACCCAGGAACTTCACTGGCTCCAAAGGCCCTCTCCAGCTCTCTTGGAGCCCCTTTGGGCACTGGAAGGGGCTCTGAGGTCTCCCTGGAGCCTTCTCTTCTTCAGGCTGAACATCCCCACCTCTCAATTTGGCATCAGCTCAGTCTTTGTGAACCAGCATAGTCTCTGACACTGAAAAGTGCTTGTAGGAGAACAAGCAGGTCTCCTTTCAGGGTTAACAAAATACCTCAACACTAAACTTTGCATTTTTTTGTTCTTGTGCTGCAGTTTAACCCAAACACACCTAAGTCTTTCTTAGTTTTTTTAAAGGGGCTGGACTGGCTGTTAGCAGACACTAAATACCTGGAGGTAACAGACATTTAGTTCCATTCAAGTTTTTAAGTCTTTTCTGTTAGATATAGAATTAATTAGCAGTTCAGGTCTGTCTGTGGATTTATAGTGTAACAGGGTTTGTGGGGTTTTTTCTTCACTTGTTTTTAAGATAGATGATTCTACAAGATTTGGTTGCTGCTGTCTGCGAACCAAACCCATCATTAAGCATCTTGGTTTTAGAAATACATGCCCAAATTACTTTTTTAATAAGTGATATAAAACCATCAAATCCTTTCAATATAATAAACCCATGAAATTCTTTCAATGACCAAGTTCCACTGTGCACAGTTAAATCCACAGGTTCTCTCAGGAGAGGTCTGGCAAAACATGAATGGTGAGCAGTGCTGTAAAGTTTCTCTGACAAGTCTACAACCACTTCAGGTTCTGATCAGGATTCCTGGACCATGCAAATCTGGGAAACATTCTCACACAAACATTTAATGCATATGAACTCAGAGAGAGAGAGAAAAAGGAATAATGCAGCTATCTGAATCCTTATCTTAAAAACAGATATTTTTCTCTCAAGAAACAATTTCAGGCCAATTAGGAAAGTGGAACATGACCTTGTAAGAAATATGGGGATTAAATTATGAAAAAAAAAAAACAATAAAGATGCACCTATAGGGAGAAAAATGGTATTTTTTCCTCAATGCACAGATATTTACTAATATATACAAGATAATGAGAAGAATTCCAGATGCAAACCAGCACTGAGGCTAACATCTCAAATCAGATCTTTGTCCTTAAACCCTCACTTTTTTCTGTTTAATGAAGATCAATGAGAGTCTTTAAAGTCTAAAACATGGCTGGGAGTAAGAGAAAGATAAAGATTAAAAGGTCATGCCTTATTTTTATATATTGTCAATTAGAAAAAAACTAAACTGACCAGCTTACAGCAGTTCCAGTTGACATACAAAATCCTCAAATACATGAGGACATAATGTAACACATCACACTAGAGCTGTGTGTGAAAGGAGTTTAAATACTACACTTCCTCAGGCCTCAAAGGAAAACATGACCTTTCTTCCTCCTTAGCTTTTGGTAAAAGCTTCATGGCCCAAAATGTCATCTCCCATTCCATTTTTATCCTACCTATAATTCACTTTTACTAAGCATTCTGCCTTAGTTCCAAACAGGGATTCACCCCCTCAGAAGACAGAGTGCATTCTAGGAGTTAACAGCCCGTGTGGCATAACAGAGCAACACAACAGAGAATTTATTTCTTATGAAGATGTATATAAAAAACCACAGCAACCATTTACATAAAATACTTGGTAAATTTGATCACCCAGTTTAACTATATCACCCAAATCCTCCTAGAATGAACTCTGTTACTTCTCCACAAGCTCTTTTTTACACTCAAAACTTTGCCAGCACTGTTCATGTTGGCCAGAACGTTACAAACCTTAAGAAAACATCAGAATAAAGGAGAGTCCTTACCAGCAGCAACTACAGCTGGAGGCGGCGAACCTGCCTCGCCACCGCTTGTTTGGCTCATGGATGCTATGGATGTTTCTCTGGAAGGTGGTAACTGCAGCTCCTTTGGGAGAAGGTCATAGACAGATTCTGTTGAACAAAGAGGATTTAATCAAAAAGTTATTTGCGTTCAGTACAAGAAAAGAAATAATGTTTTTGCCTAAAAGATACGAACCACAACCCAACCCTTTCGGAACCTTTAGAAAAAGTTACATTAAGCGCTTGGAAACCTTAACAGCATGGAAAACAGTTATTTCAGAAAACAAACATTAAGACACACATTCTCAAGACTGAAACAAAGGACACAAACTTGTTCAAACAAAGAAATAATTCATGAACTTCCACAGAAACTGTTCTCACCCAGAACGAAGGGGTTGAGGGCATGTACAGCACATGACGTGAGAATCACAGACAAACCTGCTCTCAGAATTCCAACTGTGCAACTGACATCCAAAGGAAAAAAGCCTAATTTAGCACCATCATCCCCAGAATAGCCTATAAAGTCTTAAAATTCCAGAATGGTTTGGGTTGGAAGGGACCTCAAAGTTTATCCAGTCCCACCTCCTGACATGGCAGGGACACCTTCCACTAGAACAGGTTGCTCCAAGCCTTGTCCAACCTGGCCTTGGACACTTCCAGGGATGGGGCAGCCACAGCTTCTCTGGGCAACCTGTGCCAGGGCCTAATCATCCTCACAGGAAAGGATTTCTTCCCAACAACCCATCTAGCACTGCCCTACTTCTCCTTTATAGGAAATTCTTATAAATATTATTTAGGTGCTTGAGACAGATATGGAAAACTCAATTTTCGAAAGCATTTTTCCCCCCTTACAAAGCAACAATTCTACTCAATTGATCCTAAACTAAAATATATTTGTAATTTTTACAGCAATTCTGTAAAAATTAGAAAAGTCACAGAGTTGACTAAAAAGCTTTAACTGCATTAGGAGGTAAAAAATGAGACACACGAGACAAAGCCCAGGCAGACACACATCCAGCAACACTTGTTCACACTTTTGCTCCTGTTTTACTACGAGGAGCAGCTGCATTAGCATTTCCTCAGACATGAGTGCAGCAGTTTGTACAAACCTGGCCTTTACTCGGGCTGGCACTGGCACTACAGCCTGCAGGAGGGGAGTAAAATCACAGACAGGTGTTCAGGGCTGCTGCTACTCACAATGTTTAGTGAGGGGTCCCAAAATAAGGGATTGCAACAGTGTGTGTGTGCATGTAACTAAAGAAACCTTTGTATTTCGTATATAAACTGAATATATACATATACTTCCGTTCCTTTCTCCTCAAGAAATCATCTTTGAGAAGCAAGTTGCTCATCACCATCATTCTGTCATGACTCATAAAATATCCGGTATCGATTACAAAAGCTCCTTTCCAAATCCCAAGTTATTAGGTAATTGTGAGTTTTTCTCTTTGGGCTGGTTCTTGGGGATTTTTTTTGTTTAAGAAATTTATTTTTAACTCTCCAAGTGACGAAAGTTCTGTCAAGCTTTTTGCTTTAGAGGGATGCTCAGATCCAAAACACCCACAGAATAATTTTTTCTCAGGGAACACATGACTTTTGCAGTAATCCACAATTCTAATCTTTGTGAATAATTCCAACAATATGATAAAGAGGGAGGGAAGGAAAAGCCAGCATTAGAACTGAATCACATTCCCAAAGATCACAAGACCATTAAGAGCAAATCTTTAATTTCATGCTTCATTGATAAACACCAAGTTACTTGAAACATGGACTAAACTACGACACCCATTTTTTATCCTGATACACCTGGAGAGCACAGCTAAAGCTGGAGCTGAGCCCTACACCTGCACAAGAGGCTGGAACTAACCTTGGGGGCTGTAAATACGAGAGGATGGTGCAAGTTCTTAGGAAGGAACTTTAGGTGTCCTGGGTAACACATGAAGAGGAAAAGAGATCAAAACCATGCGATTAAAGACAGCATGGGGAAGACATGGAGTTGTTGGAGCAAGTCCAGAGGAGCCTACAGAGATGCTCCAAGGGCTGGAGCCCCTCTGCTCTGAAGCCAGGCTGGGAGAGCTGGGAATGTCCAGCCTAGAGAAAAGAAGGCTCCAGAGAGACCTTAGAGCCCCTTCCAGTGCCTAAACAGGCTCCAAGAGAGCTGGAAAGGGACTTGGGACAAGGGCCTGGAGGGACAGGACAAGAGGGAGTGGCCTCACACTGCCAGAGGGCAGGATTAGATCGGAAGAAATTCTTTCCTGTGAGGGTGGTGAGGCCCTGGCACAGGTTGCCCAGAGAAGCTGTGGCTGCCCCAATCCTGGAAGTGTCCAAGGCCAGGTTGGACAGGGCTTGGAGAAACCTGGGATAGTGGAAGGTGTGCCTGCCCAGGGCAGGGAGTGGGACTGGATGAGCTTTGAGGTCCCTTCCAACTCAAACTATTCCATGAATCTGTGAAAAAATAACAGAAGCTTATGGTCAAATCAAAACTCTCAGAACAGATGCAGCTTCACAGCCTAAAACACATCTGTACTGAACTGGTTTTCAATACTTCCCTGAGGAATCCCAAGTGCCTGGGTACCTTTAAGAACTCTTGCAGCCACAAACCTGCTCTACACACATCAGACTTCAAATGAAACTTTGTGTTTTCACCTAAACACAGGCCAATGTTTATATATGCTGCACTATAAATAGCATTAAAGCAAAAACTGACAAATTCCAGAAACATGAGAGTTGTCGCAAGGAAACTAATTCTTCCCCAGAGGATACAGCTCCCTCCCCGCCTGACACTGGATTTAAAAGCTGAAGCCACTGCTCAGCTCCCCTCCATCACCACGTTTTACACACGTGTGCACACACATCAACACTATCTGAAACTTCCCGCTATAACTTTACGTTGATTCATGTGGAAAACACCCTCTAAAGGGAAAGGCTGCTATGGAAATGCAGTATTACATTGAAAGGCAAAAATAGCATTTCAGCATCATTACTTATTTCTACATAATTAGCAAGAAAAAAAAAGGCGCAGACAGAATTCCTGCTTTCAGCAGCCAGTGCTGAATCAACGAGGGAAGTTTCAGCTGTCTGACAGCACTAAATGTCTTGTAATTTATTGCTGATTTAAATTCCCCTGACAAATAGATTAGTTGAGCTCAAGTTTCTGGGTTTTTTTCTGGAGGTAGCTCCACTTATACTCTTCCCTAAACACATTTTCTTTCTTCACAAAGCAATCAAGGAACACGTGTTTCAGGATTAGTGTTATTATGAAATATAAACAAGATAAGAAAACACTAATGATCAGCCAGGAGTCCCACATACTCATTTCCTCACACAAACCCTCACGTGCACTTAGGTAATCAGTTATTAGACATCCTATCTACAGTAAACTTCCAAATCTCCTATCTTTCCTCAAATTATCTCACTTAGACAAGCCCAGCTTTGCAAATTCTGCTCCTGAACTCAAGGACACACGGGGACAGCAGATTTACAAAAAGTATTTTAAGTGTCAAATTTCTTCAACTGCCCTTTATCCGATTATCCTGCCCCCATAATCTCTCATCTGAGATCAGCTGCTTGGAACTTTGATCTTCCTGCCAGTTACACTGACAGTCCAGAAAATTCTATTTCACGTGGTTATATGGACCAGAACTGCACCAAACATCAGATCAGGATCCAATGCCACAGCACCTGACATCTGAGGAAGACAAGATTTTGTTGTGTACTGCTTGAACCTGCACAAAATATTCAGAATTTATATATTAATAAAAAATAATCAAGAAATTTTAGGAAGAAATCCTTCCCTGTGAGGGTGGTGAGGCCCTGGCACAGGTTGCCCAGAGCAACTGTGGCTGCCCCATCCCTGGAAGTGTCCAAGGCCAGGTTGGACGGGGCTTGGAGCAACCTGGGACAGTGGAAGGTGTCCCTGCCTATGGCATGGGGTGGGATAAGATGAGTTTTAAATCCTTTCCAAACCAAACTATTCCCTGAATCTCTGCAATCGGTTCATTTTAAGTTAAATCAACTGCACATAAGATGTCTGTGGCAGGCCTGGACACATGGCCATCCATCCACACAAAATATATCCTTGGGTCAACATGGATCTGGCTCAGTCTCAGCAGCTGATGACAGAAGCTCTGTCTTTGGGGGAGAGAGGAGAGGCCTTGGAAAGATTTAGGAAAAATAATGCTGAGAAGGTAGAAAAAACAGCAGGTGAGGCTGATGTGGTGATAACTACAATGCGAGTGCAAAAGGCCAGTGGTTCACAATGGCCAAGTTATACAAACTCTCCCTCCTCCTGTTTTACTCACTTCCCCTTATTGCACACACACAGTTGCACTTTGGTAGGAATGTTTCTGGATTTCTACACACAGCCTAACCAGGCTGAGTGACAGATATCTGGGCCCACACCAAAATCCGAGTGCTTTGGCCTTCCCCCATCCCCACCACCACTGAAATTCCTACCCCATCCTAGTCCTCACAGCATAACAGGACCTTTCAGAAACACACCACACTTTGTGACCTGCAACATCGCATTCCTCCTCACTAATTAGGATGCTGTGATTCCATTTATTTTTAGGAACAGAGCAGTTAAGCTTTTGGGAGCAAAGGGAACATGACACAACTGCTTCCTGTTTGGGGTGCGGAGACAACTGTAAGATTCTATGAGGAGTCTGCAGCTTGGACAAGTCCCAAAGAAAGCCCTGCTTTTCCCAAAGAGTAGGGATTCCCACCATGGGGAGTACTCTCGCTCCTAGTAGCATTACAGCAAACCACGCACACAAGGATCCACTACTCCCTCACACGCAGCACCTGCAAGGTTCTTCTGAGCCACCCACCTGTCATGACTCCTCAATGACTCTCTGCTTGCATCTACACAGAAATTTCAGCTGTACAGATTAAAAACTGTGATTTCTAGTAATTTAGTGCCCTTTTAACTTGTGCTGTGGTAGGACTAGAACTGGTTCAGGGCATTAAGGAACTTGTCTGTCCTCAAACTTCCGTGATGCAAATTAATTTGAGATGCTTCTGGTTGGTTGACCAAATTGCTGCTGCTTGTAACTCAGCACCTGGTGACACTGGGAACACGGACAACAGCAGAGAATACCCATTTCCAATGTTTAAAAGCAACAGCAGGCCCATCCATGAGGAATACTGACATGCTCACTTTGCCAGTACCTCTAAATGCCTTAAACATTACAGAATTTTCTTCGGATACACCAAAGACTTCCCTGTGTTGCTATTCTGTACCTGAAGCAAAGCCCTGTCACCCAGAACTTCCATGCATGGAAGTCACAAACCTGATGGAAAAGTCTGCCCTGACCTGCAGGCAAATGAGGCCATAAGTAACACAGGGGGACCTGGCTGCAGCCCCAGCCCCACTTCAATGCCACTTCTCCAGGTTGTTCCCCAAGCCCAGCCTTGAGGAGGTCATTGGAACCAGCCCTGGCTCTGCTCCAGCTCATCTGTGCCTGTTCCATCATGGTGATCTGCTCCTGGGACTTCACCCCTCTAATGCCAGGGGCTCCTCCAGCAACACACCTTCAATCCCCACCTCTGGAATAAGAGGTAAGGACAGGTTTCCAAGGAAATCATGTGCAGACCACAATCCATACATGAGGGACAATGAGAACCACCCAAATTATCAGCAGTAGAGGCAGAGATAGGGCATCTTTCACTTGCTGCTGGGATTTTTTTGCCTTTAAGGGAAGGTACATCCTGGAAATCCCTTACCACTTCAGTGACCTCATGAACAGCAGCAAAGTTAATCCTTGTCTTTTAATAAGCTCCCTGTACTGAATGGCTGCCCATTTGATCCCCACTGATACTCGTCTCCTCAACATGGTTTAATACCCGCACAGATTTGGCTGCTTCTTCCAAAGCCATTTCCTTGCTGCAGCACATGACAGTCACACCAGAGATTACACAAAACCTTGGTGTGCTCCTCTAATCAGCTGGTGGCATCCGAGCAGAAATCTCTTCTAATGATGTACGCTAAGCTGATCAAAAAAACAAGCAAGCAAACAGGCCGAGAGAGTTGTTTATATGGAACTAAGATTAAAAAACAATTAGAAATCATGAAGCAGCAAGTAGCCTCTGCTACACAGGGGGAGGTCAGGGAAGTGGAGCACAAGTGCTCAGCAAATTGAAGAAACTATAAAGTAAAAAATAATGGTGTCCATATTCCCCAGTTAAGGATGCAGATTCAGGTTCAGAGCACCCACACGCATATATAAACTTGCTGTGATGCTAATCTAAGACACAGTTTTGGGCTAAACCTATTACCAAAGTTCCAAATGTCAGCTGAGGGCCTGACTGTCACTCCTCACTCCAAAGGCAGCTGCATTTAAACTATACACGTGACTTAAAATCTTTCAGAAACTTTTGCGGGTAAGAGATGCTAAAACCAGAATCTACTCTACGCCTAAAAAATCCAGGCCTCTGCCAGAAGACCTTGTGGTTGGTTTATCTGTTTATCTTGAAGTTCTGTTCTACTCAGAAGTCCATGATAAACACCGCAGTTTAGTGGTTGAGTTTATTGTAGGCCATCAAATCCACGACAATAGCTTAGTTCACAGAGAGTTTTTAAAGAACGATGGGGGGGACGGGGGAGCTCTAAATATTCAACATGTAAACAAAGCCTCACTTTGTTTAAAAATGTTGGTGTCACATGACCCTCGTGGAGTTTTCTGTATACAAAAGCTTGGGGGTGGGAAGACTTCGAAGCAAATTATTTCATCCATCAGGAAGGGCCTGTAAGAGCCAGCTGAACCCTCCAGTTCTTCACCCTCCCCAGGCTCCCTCCATACATCCAACACAAACAGGTTCTCCTGCAGACCCCAGGAACAGCATTGACTAAGTTTGATTATTACAGCACAGAGAGTTCAGAAAACTGTACAATCACGGAATGGTTTGGGTTGGAAGGGACCTCAAAGCTCATCCAGTCCCATCCCCTGCCCTGGGCAGGGTCATCTTCCACTGTCCCAGGTTACTCCAAGCCCTGTCCAATCTGGCCTTGGATACTTCCAGGGACGGGGCAGCCACAGCTTCTCTGGGCAATCTGTGCCAGGGCCTCACCACCCTCATAGAGAAGAATTTCTTCCCAATATCCTCACAGAATTAAGGATATGCTTCAGAAAACTTAGAACATGCATTAGAACCACTAGAGAGTCCACATCTCCCAGTGGTGACTGCTCTTGCTTCCTCAAGGCTAAACGGGGAGAAGTAACCTCAAGATCCACTGGAGTAAATCCTGCAGTGAAAATATGACAGTGCAGTGCCTTTTTGTCTTTGAGTGAGCAACCAAAACCATTCCTACAGCTCCTCTTAGATCACACACCTGTACTGCTGTGAAAGTGAAAGGAGCTTGTCCCCAGCCCGTGGAACACTCAGGGACTGCTGCCCCCTGAGACGGCAACGTCGGTAACGGGGCTGGCACAGGGACCGTGCGGATGGAAGCCAAAGCAGGATAACAAGGATTCAGTAAGAAGCTCAACAGAGGAAGCTCTGAGAGTCTGAGAAAGGCAACTACAAGAGACAGAGAGCCCAGTGCATAAACCAGAACAGAAACAGACTGAGACAGGCACAGCCCAGACGGGTCAGTGACCACTAAAGCACTTCCTACTCCAGTGCGGCGGGTTTGTTGTTGTTGGGGTTTGGGCTTTTTCCTGTTTTTTTTGTTTGGTTGGCTTTTCTGAGTACTCTGTAGGAGATCCAAACTCTCACTTGCAGAAGTGAGAGTCACCCACCCCAATTGCAGGCCATGGCAGCTCTGCTTAAAGCAGACATTTTATGTTATAAAGTGACAAAAAAAGATTTGGAAGAAGTAGAGAACACACAACAAAGAGTAGATCAGCTTTTGTTCTGTATCTGTCAAGAGGATTTAGGACATATTACAGACTATCATAGCTCCTGCATTTCCTAAAATCTTTGCAACTTCACTAGATTTACCATCATGTGCTCGGCAGTAGGGAAAAGAAGGCAAACAGCCCTGAAAACAGGTTTAGGTTTCACACGGAGCAAAAGGGGAAGACCCTGCTTGAGCTTACATAGAATAGATAAAATACAGTCACTGTTCAAAGAATCATAGAATCACTAAGGTTGGAAAAGACCTTTAAGATCTTCGAGACCAACCGTTAACGCAAGACTGCTAAGTCCCACTAAACCCTAAGGATATAGATTTACATGGGATATTGGGAAGAAATCCTTCCCTGTGAGGGTGGTGAGGCCCTGGCACAGGTTGCCCAGAGAAGCTGTGGCTGCCCCAATCCTGGAAGCGTCCAAGGCCAGGTTGGATGAGGTTTGGAGCAACCTGGTCTAGCAGCAGGTGTCCCTGCCCAGGGCAGGGGGTGGGACTGGATGAGCTTTGAGGTCCCTTCCAACCCAAACCATTCTGGGATTCTGTGACACTTGTTGTGTAACTGCACGGCAAAAGCCAGAGCGCAAGGAGCAGCCCATACATAGTGAGGCTGAGCAGGAGGACAGCAGACACTACTTAACAGTCTTCAAGCAGACACCCTAAAACATTTTACAGAGTTACTGGTCTGATTACTCCTTTTTTTGCAAGAGTAGAAGCTGAGTCGTAGTAAGAGCATAACTCCCGAGGCTACCAGTCCAATCTATCTTACCCAGTGCCCAATCTTCCAGGTAACACTAAAACATTGCTTTCATGTCATATTTTTGAGTATGTCTCAGAATATGACTAAACACAGGACACAGTTCAAATTGAGCATGCAACCTAACATATATAGAAGCTAATTCCTTCTGTTCCTGGAGACACATGTTCTGTCTAACTCCCCAACACTGCCCATAGTATTCCACACAGCTCCCAGATGAAGGTCTGTCACCTTCACTTGACAGAGGGAACAAACTACAGAGCACTATTCCCTCCACCTGCCGGGCATCCCCAGCGTATCTGCCGATGTGGAGCAAAGACTGGAAGCAGGTCTTCCCGCCGGCGCTCCTGTTATTGTCAGCCCTGGCAGGGCTGGATTGCTGCTACAGCAACAGTGGCAGCTTTTCAAAGGAACTGCAGTGTACACAAGGATGTTTTACACAGCCAAACAGAAAATCTTCCTTCCAGTTCCCCCTGGCTTCAGACAAAAGCAGCAACCCCTAAACCAACAGGCTTCACGCGTGTGTAGGGAAAGGCAGATGCCACAGTGCTGCCTGTGCTGGAAAACTGCAGGATTACAGAGCCGATGTTGGTGCAGCTCCACTCTGAAGAATCAGCAGAGGATCTGAGCGCTGCGTGCTGATGACGTATCACCGGGCACTAAAATCCAAATCTTCCCTGCAAATGCTGCTACTGCCCGAAATGCACATTACAGTATGTTAGTGAAGGAGAGAGGAGTTTGCTGAAAGGGACACTTCTGAGAGAAAGATGACCAATAATATATTATTAATGACTGAAGTCATTAAAATTTGATCACAGCTGTAATACCACAGAATCATGGAAAGCTTTGGGTTGGGAGGGACCTTAAAGCTCACCTCATTCCACTCCCCTGCCGCGGGCAGGGACATATTCTACTAAATCAAGTTGCTGTAAGTACCATCCAACCTGGCCTTGGACAATTCCACAGTATCACTATTTCTAGTACTTCAAAATAAAAATCAAAGCTAAAAGTTGTTTCTCGCATTTTTTTGAAGGACAAGTATTAGTACCAAAAATGCCAGTATTAAAAAGGCAATTTTACAAGCAATTCGTAACTGAACAAGAACCAGCTCCTGCAGTATCCCACCAACCTTCAGAAAAGCTGCTAATCTCAATACTCAGGATTCTGCACAGCAGGGTAGGGTTGAGAAATTAATCCTTTTAAAGTTGAATTTCAACAACTGACAAAGGCATGTGTTAGTTGAATTCTATTTATGGCATTCTTCCAAATGTCAAATAAAGCTTTCCTGGCCGTGTTTCAGTCATCCCCATTCACAGCTCAAAGAGGACTTTTATAAATGTAGACAGGCAGTATAAATCCTGGATCTTGTTTGCATCCAATTTTACACATCTCAGAAAGAGAGAACAACATTATTTAGGAATTGTCACTTCAAGGAATGGACCAGTAATGACTTACTGAAATGTCTGTCCTATGCAGCTGTAAACTCTAGACAAAAACTCAAGAACTCAAAAATACTCTTTGAATACCACTGTGGACAAGACAGTGCAACTCAAGGCTTACAGACTTGCAGGTACATGAGCAGAGAATCATGGAATTGTGGAATCACAGTATGGTTTGGGTTGGAAGGGATCTTAAAGTTCATCTTATTCCAACCCCTGCCATGGGCAGGGACACCTTCCACTAGACCAGGTTGCTCCAAGCTCCGTCCAATCTGGCCTTGAAATGTTCAAAGAAACCCAAACACTGTGCGACCAAAGAATATCAATAATAGCTCTTTATCAACCCATTTAAAACACTGGTGTTGTTTCAAAAATCAAAGTTCACCAGAAACACAGAGGTAATCAGGCAGTTCCTTAGGAGCAATGCACCATCGAATCCAGGGACACACACATGAATTCAGAATCCACCTGACCTGTAATGTTCTGTGGTCTCAGAACATTTCTCAGCTTTTTCAGATCTGCACTATTTTTTCCGATGGGGCTGGTTTTGTCATCTCTTACATTTGCTGTGGAACAAGAAATGCAACAGTAGCAATGAAAAATACAGGCACTACTTTCTTTAGAGGCTGTACCGCGACATTTGATGTGAAAAATAAAAGGCATCTGAAAGACTTCCAACACATTGCAACCATCTCTTGGGTTCGGTTTTTCATTATAAACCTGAGTGTAAAGGTTGTGCTCACGAGACCTGACCTGTCCCAGTAATTCCTAACACAACATGGAGCATCTGGAGCCCACAAACCACCTTCACATCTCCCTCCCTTCACTCCTGTTAGTCAGACACTGCCATTAAAAGGTATTTTCTTTCATCATCACCAAAACTGAGAAATATTTGTGCTTCCTACCATCACTTTCCTTTCTACTTCTAACTCAACTGTGTTTGATTATAAACATTGATTTTAAAAAGAAAGATGATGTTTAACAAACACCACTCCATAGTACATTTAAACAGAGCTTTGGTGAAAGTCTGACACCTCTAACACGCTTCCAACAGACCAACTCATCAGGCACATGAGGTGCATGCTCAGGTAAACCTGTGGGATATGCCCCTGGAAGGGATTCCTCAGGAAAATAAACATGCAAGTTGTTTGCAAAAACAGGTTTTCAAGGCATTAAGCAAGTTCTTCTCCAAATACATGGCCCTTGGGAGACAAGTGGGAACTTAAGCCAGGCATTTAATGGCAAAATGTGGATAAAAGATTCCTCGTTGCACTACAGTGCTAAAATCCCAACAGAATCAGGAGACAGCAATGAAGGAATCAGTGGTGGAACTGCTCTGGAACTGCCAAGCTCCTAAAACTTAAGCATAGTTGTAACAAACCAAACTAAATATGGATTAACCCACCTCTGCTCTGACAGCAGCAAACTACAGGCAAAGGTTTACAGGAAGTTTAGAAAAGTATTTCTATTATAACACCTTCCAAATGGTGACAATCAGCTACGGACTCACTTCCTGGTTTATGGGAGCCTGCAGACTCCCTGGTTCAGGAGCACTGATCTTCCTAAAGGAATTCTTTTGCTATTGTGTTAATGTATCAAAATACCTGCACAGCGAGAAGCACCCAAATGTGCTCTAACCAACATAATCCTTCCTTACTACCACACCTGTAAAAGCACTGTTTTCACTTAAGTAGCAGCAAATAACTGAATTAATGAAGCTTAAACTCAATCCTTTCAGGCCACAAAATAAGAAACCAAATTATTTTCCCATCTGATTAAAGCACCGGTGCAGCTCGGGTTTCAAGGCAAGGCAGATGGCACCAGCTAGAATTCAGATGCCCCAAAAGAAAAACAAGGTAGGATTTACTCCTAGGTGAGACCTGCACACCTGCTAAGGCTGGGCACTGCTCACACTCACAGACAAGAGATGAGAGAAGGTCCTTCTCTCTTGCTGACATGAAGAGAGGAGTTGAAAACTGCTGAAGATGCTGAGTGTGGTTGGAGCACGGAACTCCAGGAATGCCCAAAAAGTCAATATCTAAGGCACACCCTCGTGATAAACAAGTGTTAGGCCCTTTTTAAGGGTCTCAGGAGGTCCATGCCAGCCTCAAGGACTGTGACAGATCTGGCACTGCCTCCACGAGATTCACCCAGCTCCTCTCCCGCAACTGGGACATCTGACTGTTTTCAGAAGTTTAACTTAAGCCCAATTCCTGAGCTCTGCAGCATTTACTTATGAGATAAAACCAAGACCATTAGGAACTGTAATTATAAATTCCTCAGTAAATCTGCTTTAATAGGAATACACATTCCAAGCAAAGCCACCCTTTTTCATCTCTTAGAAACAAAGCATACTCAAATATTACCAGGAGACCTCCTCATTCCTAATACTACACTCAAGAGAGAGTAAACTTAATGGAAGACAAGAAATATTTCTTCACCACATATACAACTGGACTGTGGAGTTTCTTGCTGAATCCAAAATCAAATCAAGAGTCAAAAAAGGTCTGAGTCAGCATCCAGATACTCCCACTGTGCCCCAAATAGTATGAATTTACACTTGCAAATACATACACTTGCAAAGGATGCAAAGGATCCATGCAAAGGATCCTCACTGCAAAGGCAGAAAACTGTCCCAGTTAACAGCAGCTCTGTGCCCAGTGGATGATTATTCTCAATCACCTCACAGTGCTTCTGTCCAAACTCACTGATTTTTCCGCTGAGTGAATCCACACACACACAAAAAAAGTCAGGCCTCCAGACAATGAGAGCCTGAAACAACTGGATGTAGTGTCACTTTTTCTAAAACGGAATGGAAACTCCAACATTTGAAAACTTTTTAGGACTTCTTTAAATCTCGCTCCCCCATATCTTCATCTTATTTGGGCATCAACAGAAACCACCGTCCACCTTCCCTGTTTTCCAAACCTCCTGAGCTTCATCACAACTCAAACCTGCTTTTAGGATCAAAACGCTGCATTACTTCAGCACATCACATCAGTTTTATAAACTTTGTAAGGTGACCCCAAACGCTTTCTGACTATTTACAAAGCAACCATAAAACCTTTCCAAGTGCTGGAGGGACAAGTCATGGAGGGCAATTGAGAACAATTTACAGAGCGTATTTATATAAATAGTGGTAACATTCCTCAGTCCTTGCAGGGATATACACCTCACAGATCCCTCAGAGCTACACAACATAGTAAAATAATGTACCTGAAGTTGGACATTTGCATTTCAAATGCTGCTGAAGCACTGCTTGCTTTGCAAACAGCAGTTACTGAAGATTTTACTCTGTGCCCATTAGCACCTGCCGGGTCTGAGAGTTTGTTCAAAGTTGGGTCTGAGAGTTCATTTCAGTCAGATCCTAAAATAATTGCGAATGAGAAAGCCAAAACTCATCTGAATATTCAACCTCCTCAGTTTACTCTTTCCATACACACAGAGATAACAAACGCGATAAGTGCACAGACATGACCACACATCTGACTTCACCTGCACTTTGGACACTCATCAAGTTCTGCTGGGGTATACCAGCACTTCTACACCTCAAAATCAGCTCAGGCCATTGCCTTTTTGTATAAAACAAAGTATTATTCATATTATTTCTCTTTCATTTTCACCATCCCTGGAGGTGTTCAAGGAACGCCTGGACGTAGCACTCAGTGCTCTGCTCTAGTTGACAAGGTAGGGATCATTCAAAAGTTGGACTCTATGATCTTAGAGGTCTTTTCCAACCTAAATGGTTCTGTGAAATACATTTTCAAATAAAACCACATAAACCAGGTATCAGTGAAAAAATCAGATCAAGTCTCCAGGCTGACAACCATTTTTAGTCAACAGATCCCAGAAGGTAACCATGCTGTTGAAAACTTATAAATAAAGATCAGACGCTTCATAAAAAATGAAAAGTCTTAACCTACAATCTCAGAAATGTAGGATGAGAAAATTCTACTTCTTGATAACACTAAACTGCAGTGAACAATCACAGAATCACGGAATGGTTTGGGTGGAAAGGGACCTTAAAGTTCATCTCATTCCACCGCCTGCCATGGGCAGGGACACTTTCCACTAGACCAGGTCACTCCAAGCCCCATCCAACCTGAACTTCAACAGTTCCAGAGATGAAAGAATCAACCAATGTATGGAGACTCTCTAATAGAAAAACCTACAACTTTCATAAAACTGCATGAAGTATCCAAAATGAGTAAAACTGATACTAACAAACCAAACTAGTCTTAGAACCAAAGAAAAAGTTTATTGAATTCCTCTTAATTTCCCCTACTCCTTGATCCACACCACACACATTTCTTCCTGGAAAGGGCTGTCAGCCCTAGCACAGGCTGCCCAGGGCAGTGTTGTGGAGTCCCCATCCCCAGAAGTGCTCAAAACCATGTGGCTGTGGCACCTGGGGACATGGTTAGTGATGAACACGGTGGTGGTGCTGGGCTGACGGTTGGACTTGATTGTCTTAGAGGTCTTTTCCAACCTTAACAATTCCATGATTTACACTCAGGTGCAAGCAGGGAAGCATGGGAGAACCCCAGACAGGACCAGTCTCACACTCCTCCACCCGCACCTGCAGCAGGAGGTGTTGCAGTGTCCTGCCTAGCTCCCCAAGCTCCAGAAATGGATTCCCTCACAAATTCCCAAGAAACCAGCCCCAGCAGGAATCCTGCTTTCCTGGTCTCAGCACAAGAGCACAGGCTCAGCCAATGCTACAGAAGGCACAACACGAGGAGCACTGGAGCATTTCTTCCCATGGCCGAGCCAGTTTAGCAGTTCTACCTCATCTGCTCCCACCTCAATTTAATCCCAGTGCTCCAGACCCCCTTTCCTGTCGTGACACCACTCCTTGTGCAGCTGCACAGTAACTAGACCAGGAAGCAGAACAATGTGAGAAAATCCGATCAAAAGTACAATATCCCCATTCTAGATCAGCTTCCCAGTCCCATTCATCTC
Organism: Neopelma chrysocephalum; assembly: GCF_003984885.1. NCBI lineage: Eukaryota > Metazoa > Chordata > Aves > Passeriformes > Pipridae > Neopelma > Neopelma chrysocephalum. Next base: position 5,504,257 of record NW_020897727.1, read on the forward strand.
CCAACCACAAACAACAATTGTGCTGGCACGATTCAGAGCACAGTCCATGGGTGAGAACAGACGGCGGGGGAAAGGGGCTGTTCAGGCAGCTCTGCCACCGGAATATTCAAATTATACCGTGGAAAGCTGTGAATTCACAATCCTCCCCCCACCCCCAGCACCACAATCATCTTGCAGCAACACATTCCAGAGTTTTGTTTCTAAAGCCAACAAAAGAGTAAGAATCCAAGGAGAAAAGGACATTCATGAGGCTGACACAAAATTTAAGGAACTTTCGTCAAATCCATTTCAGTTGACTTAAGTCAGAATGTCCCAGGGGCAGCTGAAGAGCTGCAAGTGGTGGAAGTATGAATCCATCCCTCACGGAACACTCAGCACAGTCCACCATGGCACCTTCTACCAGCTACAAAGAAGATAAAAATTGCTACAAAAAGAAGCCAAGTCTGATTTCTATTCTTAAAGCCTGCTAATACTAGTTTGAAAGTTCAAAACTATTTTAATAGGGCATCTCTTCCATCTCTCTTTGATAATTCAGTCACTGTCTTTGACCAATGTTATCCCTGGGATCATGGGAAGAAAAAAGTTCTGGCAGAAAAAAAGAAACTCACCAAATCCCACGTGTTGTATCCCAATTCCCAGCACCCACAAGTGGATTACAGTCAGTTCACATTTAAGCATGAAGAAAAATTGAGTTTTGGTTATATGACGTTTTTAGGGCAAAAGAGCTATTTATCAGAATACTAACATTCTTCTTGTTGCTTCCAAATTCCAGGAAGTCTCACAGTTTTACAGTCACTCAGCTGTGGAAAGCAAAATCAGGGGAGATAAATAAAAACTTCTGATGGCACTTGCTGCAGTGCAAAAAATGCCATTTCATTAGTACACACACATTATTGTGTAATTCAAAATGAATGTATTAGCTAAATTAATCCCACGTTTAATCAGATTTGGTACCTCACATCTGATGAGATGTTTTAATTACAGGTTTTCACCTCTGCCTGTTGCCAATGAAGAGTCAACTTTGCTCTATTTGAATGTTGCAGATGATACCCAAACACAGGAGAACCAGCCTCGAGGTTTTAGGTTTTATGCTCCAGTGATTTTTCTACTACATTACTAATCTGTATGCACATTTGGGTTGGTTTATTCCAAAAAGGACAGTGTGTTATGTAAAGATGGGAAAGAAACATGCTACAGCCCAAATATTTTCTGCATGAGGTGGTGCATACTTTTTTGTATCTCTGTTAACTTCTTATCAGGAAATGCCAGCCTTCTGCAATGGTTACAAAGCATTTCTTAATTGACTATACATTATTTAATATTGATTATACATTAAAGGTTGGTTTTAATCCTTCATACAAGTCAGTTCCTCGGGAGCTATGGGATGAGCTCCAGCAACAGGCCTTGAAATCCACACTTCCCATTTCTTTCATTTTTAACAGCTATAACCAATATATAAAACATTTATAAATCCTATTCCAGAGGCCTGCAAGTTAAGAACAGCTTCACCATCATTTTAAGCCAATATAAGCTGCTGAAAGAACCAGTCCCACCCTTCCCCACGGCCGGTTGCCACATGTCCCTTCCTTGAGTCAGCACAAGCCATACATGAAGACCCATGGCAAAGCCAGTTAAAAATCAGCATTTCTCCTCCCCTTCTCCCTTGGGAAGGAATAAGGGAGAAGCTGAGTTAATTTTAACATGATCAGCTCCCCAGTCCAGCTCACTGTTGGTGAGCGTCAGTGTTGGCGTGAGCGGAGCCACAAGGAAAGGACGGGGGACACGACAGCTTGAACTGTGCACGCGGGAATTCATTCTGCCTGGAACTGCTCCTGGAACATCCACGAGGGCAAAAACTGCAAGATGAAGTATTCAGATACTCAAAATATTCCCTGTCCCAAGCTACGCATAAATGAAACGACTCAATGAGTTAGCAGATCAGAGTTCAAATTAAGGACTCGCATCGCCGTTTCACCTGAGGTATGGGAGCTTTTAGAGTTTTGCTTAATGCTTTTTAATGAATATGAAAACAAAAATCTTAACTGAGATGGTCATGGAAGCCAAAACTTTAACACATGGCACAGGGACAGGCTGATGACGTAACCCAGCCTGCCCAGAGAACGGGACAAAATATACCATAAAAAAACTGCACTACAAAAAACTCCATTCACTGGCTTTCCAAATGTAACCTTTCTTTTTTCAATCAGTGCATGCAGACTCTGCCGCTTTAACTACGATAAACTGAAGTTCCTAAGTCAGAAACCCCTGTAAACTCCCCAGACCACCCCAACCTCAGCCTCTCTCATCATCTCTGTGCTCCCAAAACACCCCAGGACTGTCCCTGATGACTCCCAGGGCTCCTATCGCCAACCACAACCAACCCCAGGGCACAGGAATGCGATCCAGAGGAAAAGGTACTGGCCCCAGTTCAACCTGGGGCTGGACTCACCCCCGGGCGCCTGCACTGCTAAAAGCAGAGCAGTTATGAGAAACTACTCGCTCTAACACACCCTCATCATAAATGCATAGTTGTGGTTCTCTCGCTGTGTTCAGACCTTTCCCTTTATCTCATCAGTTGTACTCGTACCCTGAGCCAGAGCACTTGTCCACAGGGTGAGTTTATCCATATCTATCTAGGAAGAAAAAAGGCCCACTGAAGTGTGTTCTGATCAGTCAGAGAACCACCAACACCTTTTCCTAGATCCAGCTGAAATCATACCAATATACCTCACAATCGCTTCATTATCCATTCGCAAAAAGAGTAATCATTAGCTCTAAAGTTTAAAGTGCTTTTCAAGTTATCACCTCCCTCATCTTTTATTATGACAAAATACAAAAAGCAAACCTTGCTTTAACCTCTTTGTAACCATTCTCTGATTTATACACCGCTGTCAGGGCTGCTTGCTTGGATCAAGCAGCTCAGTTCAGCCACAACATCCTTCCCTTGACCTCCTCCACCTCTGAACCCACGGCCACACACCGGAAAAAAAATACACACTTGATTAATCAGTTTGAGACCTCTTCCTACCTGAAGCATTCAACTATTCCATTAAATACAAAAAAACCCAAGAATTCACAGTAAGATTGGGCAGTTCAAAAGTTCTGCTCAATTCACGAGTCCTTGAAGAAATTTTGTGGCTTACATAGAATGTTTTTATTTTCAACATGCTCCAAATTAACGGTGCACACTTCCCAAATTTCCTGTAGGATAACTTTGATGGGGTTTATCACCTGTACTTTTAAATGAACTGCCTTGTTTCAAAATACTTCTCCTATTACCCTCCCTAGGGTTTAAACTAACTGGAATACATCGTGTTGGGTAACTGGAAAACCTTGAACCCCTCTAGTAACATCCTAAACAAAACTTACAAGGTATTGGTGATACCAATTAAACAGTGAGATGACTCTGAGCAGTTTGAGAGCTTCCAAGATATGCTTTGATTCACTGAAGTCTTTATTTTACCTTCACCTCTAACAACACACAACTCAGAGCTAATGACCACACTAAAGCTAGTTCCAAAAATCCTAAAAAAGTTTCATTTTCCTCATAACAACATTAAACTGGTTTAAACTTTCACTTTAGGGTAATAAGGGACTTTCAATTTCTTCAGTTGTAGAGGCCCAAAATTTCTCCCCACACCAGCTGTACTGTGGGCAGATGTGTTCAAGAAACTACTATTAAACTACTAGTAGACACTACGAGTACCACAAACCACTAGCAGTCACTTTCAAGTCTTTTAAATAGTAGAAAATGAGTTAAAAACTCGTGTGGCACATAACCCTTGTCCTGATGTACTCATCCGTGTTCTCGTGCACTTGTCAGAGCTCAAATTCGGATATTATAAAAACAGGTGTTAATTTAATTTACCCTTAAGGGCCCTCCAACCCCTCCGGGTCCGACTCCCCACAGCCGATGCCGCTTTACCTTCTGCTCCCCCGGTGCCCGGGGATAACGCGTGGAGATGCTCCGAGCCCCCGGTGCCGTCACCCCGCGCCCTCCCCACGCCGGGCTCTGTGCCTGGTTTTACCCAAACCCAGGGAGTTCCACCCCAAATCTCCGAGCTCCCCTGTTCCACCGAGCCCCGTTCCCGGGAGACTTAAACGAGCGGCTCTGGAGGGCCCGGCCGGCGCTCTCCGTTAGTCGCCGCTCCAGGACGGAGGATGCCCGTCCCGTGGGCCGGGGCAGCGCCGGGGGGGCCCGGGCGGGACCCCGAGGCCGAGCCCCCCGCCGCCGGCCCCGCGGCCGGAACCTGTCCGGACACATTCTTGCGGCAGCCGCGGCCGGGCCAGGAATGCGGCCGGGGGAGCCGGGGGAGCCGGGGCGGCCCCGCGCGGCCCCGGGGCTCCTCCGGCCGCGCATCTCGGG
>NW_020897727.1:5513622-5560001 GCF_003984885.1 Neopelma chrysocephalum
CGCGCGGGGCCGGTGTGAGCGGAGCGCGCCCGACGCCGCTCCGAGCCCGCTGCGCATGCGCGGGGCACGGGAGGGGCCGGCGGGGGAACGGCGGCGGCGCGGCCGCTCCGCGCGTGCGCGGGGGGAGGGCGGGGAGCGGCGGGGGTGGAACGGTCGCGCGTGCGCAATGGTGGGGGGGAGAGTCTGGAACGGGGAGGGGGAACTGACCCTCTGGGGAGAACCCCGAGGTGAGGGGAGCCCTCGGGGGAGCCCCTTGGCATCAGGGGAAGCGGGACGGCCCTTCACGGGGAGCCCCCAGGGAAGCCCCCTTGATGGTCCATCCTGGGAGACCTCCAGGATGAGAGAAGTTCGTCCCAGGAGCCCACCGCGGTGGGGGGAGCTGGGGTGGTCCCTAAGGGGAACCCTCGGCAATGAGGGGAGTGAGGATGGTCCCCCGGGGAGACCCCGGGGTGAGGGAGCCGGGATGGACCCACAGGGGAGCCGTCGGCAGTGAGAGGAGCCGGGATGGGGGTCCCGCGGTGAGGGGAGCAGAGACGGCCCCTCAGGGGAGCCCCCAGGATCACGGAGGTCCCCGGGGGGAGGGCGGCAGCACAGGTTGCCCCCAGCTCTGGTGGCCGGGACTGTGCTAGAACCGGCTGGCCCGGGGCTGGGGTTTGACGGCCCCCCGCGGGTCAGGGCCGGCTCCATCCCCCTTCAAGGCTCTGCCATGGAAACCCACGCGGCAGAGCTGTCATCACATCCACTGGTGAACATTGTCCAAAATAACGGGCTATTTCCAAATAAACAAAATGGAAACGCCAAAGGAGCGTCAGTAGTGCACTGTCGTTGACACAGACATGGCAAATGCCTTAAGAAATGAGTGCCCCCGATGTTGGGAATGGGGAGGACACAAGCACTGAGAAGTTCTTGTGAGTGGGTTTGGGAGCCCCTTTCCCTGACAAGGTGTAAGAAGGGGGAGGAGGTAAGGAAAAGTGTCCAATTACTTTTCCAAAGTGTCCAAATTCTGCTTTGAAGGTGGGGAAGGGATGAGGAAGCAAGAGGGGTTGTGTGTGAGTGAATGGAGGTGCCAGGAGAGTGCTTAAGCTGTGAAAAATGGAGGAGGAAGGAGCTGTGAACAGCTGCCGCATGCCTCTGGCGCCGCATGGGCTCCGGTTTCCCTGTGGCACTAAAAGGTTGGCTCCCGTCCTTCCCACTGCCAGCTCCTGTGCCAGTCCACTCTCAGATTCCGGCAAAATCTCCCTCCAAAAACACTTGGCAGCTTCCATAAACTCGCTGTAGCCCAAAAGCCATTGACCAGCCCTCAAGCCCCGTGCCCTGGCAGCTGGTTGGATACCATGGGACCGACACCCCAGTGCCTTCACCAGGTGTCTGTTTGCACTGCCGTGCTTTGACACTGCTGTGCTGGTTCCTGGAGCTTCATCCCACGGTGCTCCTGTGACACCACCGTGCTGGTTCCCGGAGCTCTTTTCCATTGTGCTCCCCACCCACAGGGTGCCCGGACAGTGCCCGTGGGGTCAGGGTGAGAGGCGTGTGGCGTTCCTGGTTCCACAGCCCTGGCAGAGCGGGGGCAGCTGCGTGGTGTGTGGTCAGTGGCATTTGAAGTCAGTTTCTCTTTCATCCCAGATGAGCTGCTTTAATCCCGGAGCTGTCCTGGCTTTTCCTCTCCTCTGCTTGACTTCACCCACGGTGAGAGGCCACGGAGTGCAAGCACATCTTCAGATTTCAGCACTTTCTGTCAGCCAGTGCACCCGGAGAGCACCTGCCCAAGGTAAGCCATGGAGCTCTCCAAGACCCTTCCCTGGGCAGTGACAACTGGGATGTAGCCAACCCGTTCTGCGGGAACACTCGTTATGGCACACCCAGTTCTGCTGCTGTTATGGGGAGTTCAGCATTGCTCACCCTTACATTGTTCACTTGCTTCAAGCCAGGCATGAGTGTCATCCCAAGTTAAAAATCTTCCAAAGGGGTTTGCTGTGATCACTGCGTCCTTCAGCAAAATGTCCAGGGATGGGGCAGCCACAGCTTCTCTGGGCAACCTGTGCCAGGGCCTCACCACCCTCACGGAGAAGGATTTCTTCCCAATATCCCATCTAACCCTGCCCTCTGGCAGTGGGAAGCCATTGCCCTTGTCCTGTCGCTCCAGGTCCTTGTCCAAAGTCTCTCTCCAGCTCTTTGTGCACCAGTCATACTCAGGATAGCTGCAGGGAAAGGCTTCCCCCTTTGGCAATCTCCTGCCTGCCAGCTCCTGGAGGGAAGGGGGATTCACCTGTGCCATGCAGGGATAGCCTTGCCCAGCAAGGGAAGAATGTCTGTCCTGTGAGAGAAGAGAGAGCTACGCTTACACCAGCACTACAAACCCAAACCATTTGGGAAGCATCCAGGGAAAACTATGCAAGACTGTGCTATATTCACGTCCTGTCTGAGTGATGAGGGAGACAGAGGCTCACAGAGAAGGTGCCACCAACAGATGGGCTGGGGGGGGGGAAGGAAAACAGATCTTAGTCCTGAAAGGGGAGTGATGAGACATAGAGCAATCAGGGATGGAGCAGGTGCCTTAGAGGAGCACGGGAATTCATGGCTGTGAAGGGCACAGCAGCACCAGCTCCACGACTGTTGCTGAAGGGTGTTTGGCTGTGAAGAGCTTTGCAGAGTCCCAGGAAGGGCAGAGCTGGGAGAGCAAAAATGGCAACGTGGAATGGGAGTAAAAGTAGAGAAAAAAAAAGGACTCCTGGTGCTCTGTGGAGTGATGCAGGAGCAGCCTGGCTGTGCAATCCTGCCTGTGCTCACCCAGCCTGGGGTGAACTTTCAAAGCACAGCTCTGATAACAGCTGGAAAGGAGGGAGGCTGGGGGTGACATGGAAAGGGGACAGGTCCGGGTGCTCCCAGCACTCTGAGAGGGGTAGGCAATGGGCAAAGGCCAAATTTGAAGAAAGAATTAATAATCTGGTTTGAGGGAGAAGAGGGCAGTCCTGGACAATTAGAATTTTAATGACTAAATACAACTAGTCCAGGGATCAGCACGGAGCAATGGGACTGGGGGGAATAACCACACAGAGACAGGACAGCAAGGCACAGATACAAGGTTTTCTGGGATCCAGTCAGAGCCATAAACTCCTCATGTGAGGCCCAGCATGTGGAAAAGCCGTGGGAGCAGCAGCAGTGGTTCTGTGTCATTGATCACAAAGTTCCTCTCCCTGCAGGAGCAGCCGTAGAGCAGCACATGTGAGGGGGAAGGAGCCTAAACCAGGATCGTGGGGACAAATTAGCAGGTGCCTGTGGAATATTGCTCACCCCGTCTGCGATTCCAGAGCCTACGTAGGTGTTTTATTTTCCAATGGTGTTAGAAAGACTGTCAGAAAATAATTAGGCTCTGTCAACAGTTCCCCTATTCCAAGATTACGACTTCCTGACTCATTAGAGCTGCCGAGGTTGGCAGGAAACTTGTTTTATAGTAATTTCTGTTGGCGGTGCCCCTGGAGAAGAGACAACACGGTGCGTGTGACACTGGCGTGTGACACCAGCGTGTGACACTGGGGTGTGACACCAGCATTGGCCTCGGCTTCACCTCATGATGGAGCTGCCGGGGCCATCAGGTTGCCCAGGGCAGTTACTGCTGGCAGGAGACACTGTCCCCTCTCCGTCCTCGTGCTGGGGACAGGGAACAGGACACCTGATGCTGGGCAAGGTCCAGCTGTAGGACCAGGAGCTGGTACATGGGACTTGCCCATGTCATGAATATTTGCCTGGTTCGTGAGGGTTTTAAAAATAAAGGGGACACATAAATCCCATCAAAGAAAAGGGTCTTCCCATTCAATTCCGGGAAAAAAGCCCCTGCAGCATCCCTGTCTGAGAGCGGCAGCTGTGATGTGCAAACACGAGTTGGCTGTGCCAGGACTATTCTGGGGCCTGTTGCCCCCTAATTTTACCATCTCTGTCCCAGACACTCTGCAAATCCTCTTCAGTGCTCAGAGAAGTGACCCCGCATTCGGTACTGACCCTGCAGAACTTGGAGGCAGATTTAAAAAGAGTTCCGAAATCTTCTGTTTATTTCTGTGAATTTTGGATCCAATTCCTCTAGATCAAAGATAAATAAAGTTTACAGTGAGACAGTACTTGCCAAGAACACAATTTCCAACCTTCCTCCTCAAAATCTCTACTTCCCACTCAGTTCATGCCCTTTTTCCCTACATTTTCCCCACATATTTCAGCTGAAATCCAGGACCACAGCAGACGGTTCCCACTGACTTTTCCATGCCCTTTCCCCGTGTCAGGACCTTGCTGATCTCCTGCTCCTTCCTGGGATGCTCTGACCAGGTACCATTTCCCTGAGGCTGCAGCAGCTACTGTGACATCCATAATTAGGCAAGTTTAAGAGCCAGATTCTGCTGACAGTCACAGAAGCAGGATGTTACATTCTTCTATAAGCAGACATGTAAATAAGAGACATATTCCATGGTCTCTCTGTCATCTATCCATGGAAAACAACCCTCCTACATGCTGCTCTTGCAGAGGCGTCAGTGTGGGAGTCCCCAGAGCGCTGCCAGAGTGTGGCTATGCTCTGGGGGCACAAGGTGATGGTGCCACCGTCACACACCATGTGGCTTCTTCCCGGGCAAAACCTGCACCCATGGCCACTCTGCCATTTGCTCATGGCACTTCCTAAGATTGGGATTATCAGGATTAAGCAGGGAGCCCTCACAGCTGCCCTGCTGTGGTTGTTAAAACTCCCATTGTAATTACAGCATGGAATCTTGTATGGAATCAGAACTGATGTGTGGCTTGCACAGTGCTTAGCCCCAAACTGACACTTCCCCAACATCCTGCAGGGACCACCATGTGGCTCAGCCCCACATGCTGCAGACCATCCTTGGCACAGGCTCAGCATCAATTCCTGGCAAATCCTGTGTCCACCAGAGCCTACAAACACTGGACATCCAAGCCTTGTAACACGAGGGTTACACACCACAGGGCAACAGCGATGGAGAAACCAAATGTGCTGCGCCTATTGGAAGACAGAATCCTGCACCTGGTTGTTGTACACCTTTATTGAGCACAGCAAACACAGCCCGGCACCTCTTGCTGGGCACACAATCTCCAGGTACAAGAAATGGCATTTTTGTGGGTGCTCCTGTCTCAGAACAAAGCATCACACCCCCCCAGGAACACCCTCAGACCTCCCAGCGCTCCTTCAACAAACCATGAGCCCAATTAACAGTTACATTCTGCTTTGTCAAGGCATCTGGGGTGGTGCAGAGGGGAAGAGGCCAGCACAGCTCTCCTGGTGCTACCTGGCAGCCCCACCACGCTCACATTAACCGTGGGAGCTGCCTCCAGGCTCATGTTTCCAGCTATTCACTCAACTCCTCTGCAGCACCTGAAGGAAGCAAAGCACGGCCCAGCTTGGATTTCACCCCCAGAGGTTTCTGTGGGGTGGAAGCCGAGCCAGCACCAGCATTGTGCGGGCAAACATGGGCTGTGCGGGGTCAGCGTAAGGACAGAGCTTTGGAATTGTCTGCTTTAATCCTTAAACAAAACAAGTAAACAAGCTTTGTTAATGCCTCCGTTGTTGTCTGAGCAGTTTCACACCTGTGGGACCCTCCTTGAGCCAGCCAGAAGAATGGAATGAGGAGTGTTCACCAGGACACCGGGCTCACACCAGCCCCCCTCCATCCCAGACAATCCACCCTGTGTCATTAATGGAGAAGTGGGAAGACTTTGATGTGGCTTCTGTAAATGCATCTCAAGCACCTTGAGGTCTTCGAGGAGCCAGCAGAGACTACTTGGGGTTCCACAAGGCAGGGGACAAGGATCCTACCAGCTCCTAGGATGCACTGGAACAAGACTGAGGGTCTCCCCCAGGCAGTTAATCCATTAAAAGGAAAAAGTGGCTCCATAACATATGGGATTGACAGGCAGCTTCATCAGAGCAGAGGGAATGATGATGGCAAGAAGTTATTTAGACAGCCAAAATGGAACTAAATGTAGAGAGCGCCAGGAAAACAGTATTAAAAAAAATAAATTCAAAATCCAGGTAAAAGTGATGCCTATGGAGAAAACAGACACGTTTGCACCATCACACCATCCCTGTTCCTCAGGCGAACCCAACAGTCCTGGATCCAAACCAGCTGACCATTGTGAAGCCCTACACTGCCTTGAGTGACCCCGACTCAGCAGGGTGATGCTTTGGCCAACACGTGCCTTCCAGCTTCAAAACATTCCCCTGATACAGAACCCACTCTAAATCCCCCCACAACTTGTGTTCATGGATCATGATTTTGTGATTAACACGAGAAAGCACCTCTTCCCAGTTTGAACTGCTCAGGCTTTAACCAGTGGCCTTTGTAGGACCACTGTCCTCGAGATCAAAAAGCCTCTGATAGATACAATCTATTTTCCACACCCTTACAGTGCCTGATCCGTTTTAAGACCGATGTTAACCTATGGCTGTGTGGCCTGGCATCTCTATCCTGTAAAATGCAGCTAATCAGAAATTCCTCAGGGATTTTCCTTGGCTCAGATTTACACTCTTCTGCCACACTCATGTCAGGAGAGAATAAACAGAAACTCAACCCCCAAAGCAGCCAAGCAGGAGCAGGGACAGCTGGAGCTGCAGGAGATATCCAAGAGCTCCTTCTTCTGGGAACTCCAGATTTCCCTGGAAATTCCCTGTAAGAGACAAAACCATCAGTGGGAGTGAAAAAAATCCTGTGGAAGACAGACCTCTATGGGGACTTCTGCACCTGGTAAAACTGGGAGTGCCAAAACCTGAGATGCTTCTGCGGTGCCAGGCCCACACCCATGGAGGGGAGGAAGGGACATGAGGCAGCCCCAGCAGGGCTCTCACTCCCAGTTCCTTGGCCTTCATTTTAAAAAGCAGAGTGCAATTCCACATCCAAGAATTTCTTCTACGTGACCTTCTGGGGAACACAGTATTTTCATGCAAGAGAGAAGAAAACCCACAACTCACAGGAGGTTTTAACAGCAGGACCTGATGTATTGCTGCCCTTTTTGAGGGAATTCCAGATGACTAGCTGAGTTGAAGGTTTGGACTGGGAGGCAGTGTCACTGGCACAGCCCTGCCAAAGGGCAGCAGGCACCAGGATACCAGTTTGTTTAGCAGATCCCAAAGCCACAGACCAATGTGCTGAAGGAGCTGGAAAGATTCCCGTCCCAGCACAGGAAGCAAACCTGCGTTGTCTGTGCTGCGAGGAACTGCACAACACATGAAATCAGGGGAAGAGGAAAATATCCTCCTCTGTCCTGAGACAAAGCCAACATTATCCACAAATCCCAAATGCGTAGCTTTTCCCTTTTCATTTCAGGAGAAGAGACCAGATTTATTTGTTTCCCCCCATCTGGTGCACATTCACAGCACATAAGAAGGAGTTTTGTTTCCAGTACATGTGTCAGATCAAGACCTCAGGGAGAAAGAAGAATCTGCATTTCCAGAAGCCACATGTCAGTTCCCATTCCTGGCTCTGCCACACACAGCACAAAAGCGCCAAAACCAACGAGGATTCAATGTAAGCTGTTCACAGGATATACATTCCAAAGGGACAAGTACAAATATTACAAAATGAACAGAATCACTTTTAAAATCCATATATTTGTTTAACCGTTAAAAACAGACACATACAGAAAGAGGTGGCCAAGCAAACAATTCCCTGCTGCTCCAGTTAGTGTTGCCTGCACACACTGGGAACCATCCCACAGAACCAAAGCTCCGGACATCTTTCCTGGCAAGGGCTGGAGACAACTGGCAGATGATTGCTGACTGGGTGAAGGGCTGAGGCAGAGCCACAAGCCCAGGGCAGCTCTTTCACGGTGTCTGGCTTAACGAAAAGGCATTGAGAGAAAAACGTTGTCTGGGGGTTACGTCAGAGAGCGAGAAAGAGAGAGAGCGTGCACAAGGGAGATCACACCAACATCAGGGAACACCGGGAAGTTCCTCTTTCCCTGCCACTGCAAGAGGAAAGTACAACAGGTCTGTGGGTCCTAGATTTAGGACAGAGTTTGGAATTAGGTTGGTCCCATGGATATCAACATCACCTGACAGACTCAGAGCTAAAAGGCAGGCAGGCAGGTTAAGGGCAGCAGAACTCCACGTGTTGCACACACAGACTCTCTCTCACTCCCTCTTTTCAGGCTGTCTGAGGTCCCAGCAAGGCCAGCTCAGGAGCTTTTCCCATCCACCATGTAATAGCGATACATTAAACCTAAGACCAGCGCTCCGAAGATCGGGATTAGCCATGTCGACCAGAAACTAGGGGGAGAGAAAATGAAACAAACCAAAACATACACACCATGGAAACCAGAAGAAAGCATCCAGTTAATAATTCATTCCTTATTACACACCAGAGAACCCCTGGGAGCTATATCCCACAGGGTGACCCCCAAGCCATGGCCAGAGGCTGACCAGGTCCCACTGTTCCTGTGCACAGGCTCTGCAGCCCCCGCGAGAGGCCCAGGCGTGGCCTTGTGCCTTGGAAAACAGCAGCTGGATGGCTCAAGTTTCTAGCTTGGCACATACAGAGAGCAATTTGGGCTTTTTGTTGTTGGTTTGGGTTTTATTTTCCTTAAATAAGTCAGGCTGTAATTTGTGTTGTACAAACAGTGGAGCTGACTCAAGGATGGCTGTGCCACAATAAATCTGCCTCGCTCTGACACCAGGGGCCAAGGGCTCACCCTCAGCACCCTCCTGAGCAAAACCTTCTGCATCAGCTGCAAAAGACCTGTGCTGGTTTTAAGGATTTTCAACTCAATGGGTCTGGTCACAGTAAAATCCTCCATAAAACCACACATCACTGTGTTGTGTCACCCCACGGCTCACAGCGACCACCCAAACAACCCCTGTGGTTACAGGAATGCCACAGCCCTGCAACACCAACACATGGGGCAGAGAATTCCAAACACCAGGATGCTGGTTCTGCCCAGCATGGAGCAGGGGACACATCCCATAAGGGAGCTGCACCCCCGGCAGCTGTTCCTTTGGCAACTTATTTTGGAGTATCTGCTTGCCAGAAGGACACTACAGTACATCCCCAGGGATTTTTCCTGCTCCTTAAGAGTTAATATGCAGTTCTACAAATAGAGTCCCAACCCCTCCAATTCTTACTCTTATTTTGAGGAGATACTATACCTTGTTTGGCCTGAGGATGTCATACTTGGCTTCTGGAGGAAGAAAGAGGGAGTTAGCAGGGAAAAAAAGAAACATTAAACATGTGCTAAAAAGACAAGCCCAAACACAAGCTTACAAATACAGAGGAAAAATAACCCTGCCCTCCCAAACACCCTTTGTCACCAGTGTGGATGTTTTTGGGGATGTTTGCTGTTGTCTTCATCTCCACGTTCTTTCCATCAATCCAACTCCTCTCATTCAGTCACCAACTCCACATTGGAGATTCCACCCCTCCCAAAACAAGGCCTTGCTCATTACATCACAGTTTTGGGGGGGTTTTGTGCTTCTCCCCTATTTGTTTGTACACTACTGATTCTATTTCTTGCTGCCATCTTTAAATTACACTGGGACCTGCTTTTAAAGCAGATTTTGCCTGCTGGAGATCTCTCACCTGTGCATAATGTGCTACACTTACTCCTCAGAAGTGAAAAATACTTGAAAAAAACATTTAACTCAGAGCTACTGGGATCATCACTGACCTCTGTGCACAATTTCGGTGTGTGATTCTGTTTATGAATTGGAGTTGAACCAAACAATCAATTTTAAGGCGAATATGTGCATGATCACACAGCCCCATGTTATAACTAAGCATTTATGCAGCCTGAGTTATTCTTGATTTCCCTGCTGACAGTTCCCTTCTGCATTCCTGCTGCTCTGCAAGTGGCCCTGCTTGGAGCAACATCTCCTGAAAGCCTCACTGAAGGCAGAGCCGAGCCCTGTCCAGGCCTCCCAGCCCAGGCAGCTGTGAGGCACATGTTTACCTCCCAGCTGGGATTCTATTTATTGCCTTTTCCCTCTCCCCATCCCTTCCAAAGGCAGTTTTGCAATGCTGTGCCCTGTTCTAATCCAGGAGTACCTGAGTGTTAAGCAACACCACTGATCCCCGGGGCAGTTAACAGAGAATTCCTGTTTGCCAGCCGTGCCTGGCTCCTGGCTTGAAGGGAACAACAAGAGAACCAACAGTTTCGTGGTCAGGGCACAGCAAGAAATGCAAAAAATGGTCTGTGGCTCAAGGTGTGGAAACAACATCGCCGCTGCCAGCAGAGAAAGGGCACAAAAACCCACTTCCAATTTCACACTGAGGTGCCCGCTGAGCTTCAGAACAAAAACAAAGGTAGAATTTGCTTGGGAGATTTAGTCATGACTGTACTTTGTGTAAACATAAAGCCACAGACTCCACAGGGGAAAAAAGGGGGCAAAAAAACCTCACCAAAAGGCATGTGACATTCAATTAAAGCAGGAAACTGAAACACTGAGAGCTTACCTTGGAACCTTCGTTTTTACGATCCTGCTGTCAGGAGGAAAAAAGAAGATAAAGATAAGCCGGGACTTCAAGGGGAAGCTGCAGCCTTTATGAAGGAATTGTTCTGTACACAGTCCTTAGCACCAGGTAATTGCCTGGGCTCAGTTTTCAAAGGAGGCCGTCCTTCAGTACCCAAAGGCAGGCAGGAAGGAGGTGTTTGTGCCCCTGGGATCTCTCACCTTCCTGAGCTCAGAATTACAAGGCAAAGGGGAGTTGTGGTCCCACCGGCTATGGAGGGAACCCATGAGATCAGGTGAAGTGCCCTTGATTTAACTGAAGTGAGAAATCTGTTCTGAATGGTGGAAGGGAAAGACTAATTTAGTTTTATTTCCCCAACAGAAATTCTAGACTGACTAAATCCCTTAACTACTGACTTATTTCCCTAGTCACCCCTAACACCAGCTGGGCCTTACCGGGTGCACCTCCCCGATGTAGTACTGCTTGAGCATTTCCCTGGCATCCGTGGAATGCCCCACATCTTCAAAGCTCTCTGTGGCATCTCTGCCAGCCTGTTCCAGCAACACCTCTTCTCCACCTGGATGCTGGAAGAGAAGACTCCAGGTGAGCCAAGGGCTGGATGCAGAAAGGCACTGAGAGTGTCAGCAGCCTTCCTCCCAGCCTGTTCTGTTCATCACGGACGCTGCAAACCAACACCATCAATAAAATCTGCCAAAGATTTAACTGTCCCAATGCCTCCTCAGGAATTCAGACACCAGTGGAGGAAAGGATATTCTATTTCTTCAGGTCCTACAAAAATGACAGTATTTGGCTGACAGCCTCTCTCTGCACACAGCTGAGCAACGAGGAATACAGAGGAGCAGAGGAGAAATCACAGCTCTGGTGCAGCCCCAAAAATAATGAACTTGATCCAGTGTGCAACCACCCAATGACATGGGGAGAGGAAATAATGAAGTATCACGAAAATTATACTGTTTGACATCGTACACTGGTTTCAGAGATCCAGAGTTACAACAATCAAATCCACAGAGAGCTCCCCAGAGACACTCCACTGTGTGGGTGGCAGCTGGTCACGGCTGACTCTCAGACCAAGCAGGACAAACTGACATAAACCTGGGTGCACTTCTGTTTCCCTTGATGGGTTGGGCTCTCCTCTAGCACTGTCAATGCCACAGTTCCAGGAACAGCCTGGCAATGGGGAGCACTAACCATAGACTCAGCAAAGGGACAATCCCTTTACAGCCTGAATGTGAACAAACAGTTCTGTGTGAGCTACCAGCTAATCCAGTTACACCAATACAGGGGTCACACGTCCCAGGGCACGCACAGGGACTAACCCAGTTTTCCAGAGTATCAGGGAACAAGCCCCAAACTGGAGAAGAGATGTTGGACTATTTTTCAGATCAAAGGACCAACACACCTGTTTCTCCCTGTAACATCCTTCTCCTTCCCACAGACACAAAGCAGTTGCCATTGCACCTCTTCCTCCAGCTCATCTGGTTTTGCTCCTAGAAGTATGGATATTCCCACCTGGCTATCCCACCTCCTACCAAACACAGTGTGGACACAAACCAGCCCCGTTGTTTACTCTGGGAAGCTACTGGAGCCAATCCTGCCATCCTCATATCAGAGCTCTTTATTCGGAATAAATCCCTTCACTGCCCAGGTATGTCACAGAACCAACGCGGAGCCTTCTCAGGAGCCACAAAGGGCAAAGTCTGCAGTGGGGGGACACAGTTTATTAGCAGGCACACATCAGGTGGCCTTAGCTGGGAAACCAAGTGAGGCTCCACAGCTCGTTCCCTGTGCCTGGCTGCAGTTCTTCCTGCCATTTCTCCCACACCAACCCTCGGGCTCGCTTGATCCCAGAGGAGTTGGATCAGGACTGCTGGATATTGCCTGTGCACAGTGCTCAGAACAACTGTCCAATTTCCACCTAAGATCCACAGAAACCAGGGGATGAAAAGCTGCCCATTTATTTGAGCCTTTCAGGAGAACTCCTTAGGGATGCCTCACCAGAAATCTCGTATTTCAGATGGGAAAATATCAAAACTGAATTTTAAGCAGACAACCTTCCTTTCCCAATCATCCACCCTAAAAGGGCAGCTAAAACCCTGCAGGAACAGAGAACATGAAGTAGATCTTGGCTTTCAGTAACACCCAGTCTATGCACAGACAAGAGACAAGAGGAAGGATAAAGTTCAAGAGAGGAAAACAGTAAAGTTCACTCTTCTTTACATCTTTGGCTCTGAAGTCTTTCTGTGCATGTCCTAAATCCACAGGTAAGAAAAACAATTATTAATTCATGCACCTCTGTCCTTTGCTGCAGTCTCCAAGCCTGAAAGAAAAAGACCTTCAAAGCACATTGGCATCTCCTATTTCTGAAGGCCTCCCCCCTCCAGACAGCGTTGCTTCAACTACACAATTCCTACCTTGTCCTACCCCAGCAAATGTAAACCCAGACTATTTGTACAGGAAGTCATTGACTCTGCCACAAAACTTCCCAAAGCTCCTGCAGGAAAACATGGAAACTGAGAGTGTTGCAAACTATGAAAGAGGAAAAAAAAAATACTTCCAGAGGAAACAATGGCTGGAAAATGTCAGTTTCTGGAAAGAGAGAGCCAAAAGCAAACTGGGAGAGTGAGAGCACACCCCAAACTTCCTGCACAAGGAGAGAGCCTGGAGTTACCCCTCCACACACTCCAAGGCCCTGTCTGGCTGGGAACTGCTGATACAGACCTGCTGCAGACACAAACGAGCTCAGCAGCAGCACTAAGCCTCAGGGCTAATTAGATCACTGTGTCAGGTAAGACACAAGATCACCAGTTGAGGGGGGATGCAGCTTTTATTCCTAGTGCCCACTCTTCCTGACAGTAGGATAAGCCAAGAAAAGGAAGAGTATTTACTCCTGTGCAGTAATAATGTGCCACCACCATACAAGCAAGAATCAAGGGCGAGCAGCCACCTGGACAAATGGTGTTTTTCAGCCACACATCCTTCATAGCTGGTTGAAAGACACGGAGCAGGTTTCCCAAAAAACACCTCTGCAAATCTGGAACAAGTCAGCACGAGCAAACCCCTGGTGTTCCTCCTCCCCCTCCCTCAGAGTCCTGGCTTTGGATACACCAGAGAATGTGGGAACAAAATACAGAAAGACCAAGAAAGGAGTTACAGAATCATGCAATGGTTTGGTTGGAAGGGACCTTAAAGCTCATCCTGTTCCACTCCCTGCCTGAGACAAGGACACTTTCTGCTAGACCAGGCTGCTCCAAGCTCCGTCCAATGTTGGTTTCAATACCATTTTTTCAATATTTTCAGATATAGCTAGGCCAGTAAGGGGATAAGAACATAAAAACCTGCTGCCTCTTTGGTGTGAGAAGCCATCTGCCCCTTCCCTCCTCTCTCCATTCATTGCAATGATAACACCCTCACCTCCAGCTCTTCCCAGCACAGAGCCCCACCTGAACTGTGCCTCCCCACCTGCCTGGAGAGAGAGAACTCCCGTGGAACTGTGTAATTTCAGGGGCAAGCTGTCAGGAGTAGAGTATTTCCTTCTCTTGAGGAACATCATATCTGAGACCAACTGACTGATCTGAGTGAAAGGCATCACAACCCAGGCTCCTTCCACTTGGAAACTGGAAATAGATTCCTGCTCACACTTATCATGGGGATCAGGAGCTGCAGCGTGTGCTGAGACATGCAGCTGGAGGCTGCTGTGTCTTGTGGTCTCAGATAACACACAGAGGGGTTTCCTGGAGAAGCATGGATCCCCAAACTCTTCTAGTCTTGTGTAAAAATGGAGATAAACCACGTCCCTCCACCATAACTGAAAGTAAGCCTACTACAGATTGTGCACAAGTTAAAAGCCCAGATTTTAATATCAGTGTGAAGGCATAAGTGTGAGCACTACAGACCTCAGGGCACCTGCAGAGGCAGAGCTGCCTCCCTCCACCCCTCATTCACCCCTCACCCCCCCGAGCACCCAGCCTCTCCTTGTTTTTCTAGACCACTGCAACCGGGAGTAATCATGCATATCATGGTAGTCCAAGTTACTCAGATTTGGGAGAAAACGTATCTCCACAAGGCTCACTCAGATTTTAAATAATCCAATTGCATTTCAGGCACTCACAGGCTCTCTGAAGTACAGGAGGTTGTATCTCTCAGAAACACGTGACATTTCAGTTGCCATCTCTGCATTTCTCATGTACTTATAATTCAGTAAATTGTGCTATGTGACAAATGTCTTGATTGTTATTCCTACTACACAGTAAATAAAGTCAACTGAAAGTTTAAACTGGTCTACACTTCCAGCAGCACACAGATTTAGGGTTGGCTGACCTGCTGGACTTAAGCTTGCAAGAATCACAAAGCAAGTTTTGATCTTTTAGCTGTGAGGCTTCTTCAGGATTGCACAATCCCCCCAGGAAACGCACCAGTGGGCTCAGCAATCCTGGCCAAATAATCCATGAGCAAAGGCCAGGACAGGCACCCACCAGACGCTGCTGCAGTGAGCACACAGGGCCGAGGGGACACATGACACCGACACTGAGCGCTGCGGTGGCACCACACAGAGCTCTACAGCAGCAGCTCATCACAGAGCTGTAACTTCCAAACGACACAAACACTCCTGGTCCCCATCAGCTGCCCGTTGTTCCCAGCACTCCAGTGGGTAACAGATACAAAGAGGATTTTTGCCAATAAATTAGGCCTTGATCTGCGTTTGCAGTTCCCCTGTGCCAGCGAGGGGGGTGCACAGCCCAGCGTTGTGTCAGCCATGCTGGCACGGCAACAGTGCCCTTATTCTTCTCCCTTTCCCCCGTTCAAGTAGGTCCTTTCATGTCAGAAGAACACAAATGGGGTAAAGGGCCTGGAAAGGGCAAAGTGAAATATCATCTCAAGGTGAAACACCATCTCGAGGTAATGCTCAGGGCACTCCTAAACCTGGTTTGCTGTGGGGGCTTAAGTGTTTTTCTGGGCCCATTTAAATTCCCAGGGTGTCCCAGGGAGCAGGTCCCAGGCTCCATTTTACACAGAGAACACTGAGGTGAAGACTGTGACCTCCTTGCAGTGTCCACGCTCTGAATCACAGCACAGAGCCCAGTGTAAGACAAGACATGCAGCTCCTTCAACTGCTATCTCGACCTCCAGCTCGTGCTGGCTCTTTCTAAACCCTAAACTAGTGTTTTGAAGTGAACTGCTTTTCCACGTTTGCCAGGTCTTCCCCTGAATTTACTTAACCGTCATGCACCCACAACCCCCTCCCACCAAACTGTCCTGCTTCCACCTGGCACATCCCACCAAACTGCCATGCCTGGAGAAAAGGAGGCTCAGGGGGGACCTTCTCACTCTTTCCAACTCCCTGACAGGAGGGTGGAGCCAGGTGGGGGTCGGGCTCTGCTCCCAGGGAACAAGGAACAGGGCAAGGGGAAATGGCCTCAAGCTGTGCCAGGGGAGGTTCAGGTTGGACATCAGGAGGAATTTCTTCAAGAGGGTTGCCCAGGGAGGTGGTGGAGTCCCCATCCCTGGAGGTGTCCAGGGAACGACTGGACGTGGCACTCAGTGATCTGGGCTGGGTGACAAGGTGGGCATCGGTCACAGGTTGGACTCGATGGCCTTGGAGGTCTTTTCCAACCTCAGTGATTCTGTGATTCTGGATCGAAAGAACAAACGAGATTGTGTCCAACTTTATAAATAAATACTGAGAGCTGCACAGCAAGGCACAGACTCCAGCTGCCAGGTGATCCCTCCCTCCTGCCTGCTGCACCTCCACCCCTCAGGAGGCAGCTCTGTCACCACACGCTGTGACTCCACCACAGACAGGCTTCAACCACACATGCCCAGAGGGAAATCAAGAGTTTAATCTAGACCAGCAGAACCAACAAGCTGGAACATGTGCATTTCAATGAAGTGTCTTCAGTCCAACCTTTGTACGTTGCCCTGCAGATGCCACAAAGTGTTTGCTGTTACTTTAAGCTGTGATAAAAACCCTTTGAAATTTTGCTACCATTTCTTTCCACTCTATTTCCAGCTCTCAGCACTCAGGATACCACTCTCAACCATCTCAAAAACAGAACTCAACAGCATCAAAAATATTAGAAAAATATTCTTTAGGAATATTAAGATAATATTAGGAAAAAATTCTTCCCTATGAGGGTGATGAGACCCTGGGACAGGTTGCCCAGAGAAGCTGTGGCTGCCCCATCCCTGGAAGTGTCCAAGGCCAGGTTGGACAGGACTTGGAGCACCCTGGGATAGTAGAAAGCGTCTGTGCCTGTGGGGGTGGGACCAGATGCGCTTTGAGGTCCCTCCCAACCCAAACCAGTCTGGGATTCTGTGATCAAGTCTACAACAAATTTTTGTTCCCACATCCAAAGGAACTGGAGATTTGGCAGAGGCTGCATTTATTCCAAATCCCTGGTGCGTGGTCCCCTCTGGGCAGTAGCTGCTGCATCACCATCCCCTTCTCCTTCGAATTCTGGGGGGTCCCTGCAGACTCCACACCTAAACTACTGATGTGCCCCGATCCTGTTCACCCCACAAGACGTGGAGTAGCTGGAGGGGGGCTGCATCTCCCGGTGACGTGCTCCGAGAGATTTCCTGAGAAACCTGGAATTGCCTCAGAGGAGCAGCAGCACAACGCCAGCCCCCGGCCGGGCTCGGCCTCCGTGGCCTGTCCTCACCCCTGTGCCCGTGGGGGCTTGTGGCCCGTCCTGGGGCAGCGCAGGGACCCACAGCCGGGGTCGGGCGCTGCCTCGGGGACACCGGAACCCCCCGGGCGGGGCCCCTTCCCTTGCACCCCCAGCCCGGGACCTCAGCCCCCCCTCCCTCACCCCCTGCAGCCCCAGCCCGCCCCCTTTCCTCTCGCCACCCCTTGTCCCCCCCGCTCCCCTCAGCCCCCTCCGTCCCCCGAGGGGCCGGGAACCTCCCCGCCCCGCGCGGGGCCTAACCTCCTCCAGGAACCGGGTGACATCGTAGACGCGCCCGTGGATCACCAGCCAGGCCTCGCGGCTGGAGCTGCGCTTCCCCACCTCCTCCAGGGTGAACACGGGCCCGGGCCCGTCCCCTGCCGCCGCCGCGGCCTCCCCGCGCCGCCCGCCCTCCATGCTGCCCACCGGCCCTGCGCGGAACGCGCGACCTGGCCCGCGCCGGCCGCCGTAGCGATGGCGACTGCCCGAGCGGCTCCGGCCGCGCCCGGCGGCCAATGGGGAGCGAACGCTGTGGAGGCGCTGCCAGCGCAGCCAATGGGAACGCGCGACGGCGGGCGCAGGCCAATGGGGAGCGGCCGCGGCGAAGGGCGGGAAACGCCGCGCGAGCCGCGCCTCAGACGACGGGAGCGGCCACGGCGCTCCTGGACGGTACCGGCTCCGAGCCGCCTTGCCGCTCCCGTGCCGCCGGAGAGCGCGGTGCCGTCAGCAGCCCGCCCGCAGCGGTGCCTGCGGTCCGCCCCAGCCTCTGGTAACTCCCCCCGTCCGGCCTGGGGCGGGTGGAGGGAGCTCGGGATCCCTTGGGAAGCCTCTGATCCTGCCGGGGGCCGCCCGAACCGCAGCTCCCTCCCGCAGCCGGTCCTCGGGGTGTCTCCGGGGCGGGGAGGCCGGTGCGGCTCTGCCCAAGGATCAGTTCAAGCCACCTGCAGCAGGTGCGGGGACACAGGCAGCGGCTGTTTGATCGGTGTATGTGATGTGTGCTGGCAGGAATTACCTGCCAGGGTCCACTGGCAGAGCTACAGCTCTCCTCTGATAGGGTTCGGATTCCCGTGGGAACAGCTTTTCCACTGCTCCTTTTGTTTTGGTTCTTCCTGTGTGTGTATAAAAAAGATGTCATCTCACGGGTCTTTAAACTGAGCCAGTGGAGGAGCAGCACATCTACAGCTCCTGATTTTTACCAGTTTCTAAAGCAAAGTTCACATGCAGGTCTGATGTGAGGTGCCGAACAATTCTCCCTCCAGCCACTTTGAACAGGCTCAGGGACCCGAGTAACTTGTGAGCCTGGTGGTTTTCCTTTATGAACTGGCATTTGTGGAATTTATTTCCTTGCCCTTGCAGCACAGGTACAAGGCTGGGCAGTGGGTGTTTGTTTAACAACTGCTGAGGAGGCAGAAACGCTGAGCTGTCAGTGCTAAACTGTGACCAGCACTGGCTTAAGTTAAGGATGTGTGCAGGGAGAGTCTGATGGGCTCCCTGCTGGGCAGGCTGCTAAGATCCCTCTGGATTTTAAAGGGAGCTCAAGTGAAGTGCCTGTACCTGCTGCCACTGAGCTGGGATCTCTGTGGAAATGAGACATCCCTAATGCTGCAGTTCAGGAGATGTGGCAGCTCCAGGATGTTTCCCTATCCGTGCCGTGTGTCCACATCTTGTACAAAGACAGGGTGGCTGCCTGCAGGTCCAGGCTATGTGTCACAAGCCTGCCAGGTCACTCTAGTTGGAGAGAAAGGTATTTTATATTATTGGAGGGAAAGAAATGGCTCCAGTGGTGCCACAGCTTCTCTTGGCAACCTGTGCCAGGGCCTCACCCCCCTGGGTACAGTAGCTGGTTTGCTCCTGCATCCTGGCTTTCCAGGCACAGCAGTGACACAGTTAACGATGGTGGTACCCAAGGAGCTCTCTATGGATTCACTGGGACCAGAACTCTGGCCCTGCTCTCCCTCCCCACCACCAGGCCCAGACACAGGTCCGAGATGTGCTGTGTCTGTGGAGAGCAAAACCTTGGGGGCAGGGGCTGCTGTCCGGCCTGGAGCTCTAGCAGAGCATGGTGACCAGGGCCTCATGACTTTCCTGTCCTGTTTCCCACTGTAACTCATCCAGAAGGATGTGACAGGCACGAGACCGCGGCAACGTGCAGATCCTGTTCCCTGGAAAGTTTTCTTTCATCTGTAATCACTTAATCAAAAGCCATAAATCAGTGAGGGAAGGCTCAAATGCACAAGCATGGCTGCAATTTGTGCTTTCCTGCCCAGTGTTTTGTTTGGCATGTGGAACTCCAAAACTTTTCCTGAAAAAGTGATGATGACACTGCGGGAGGATTTGTGAAACTGAACAGTGAGGCCACTTGCATTCCAGGTCCAATTCCATCATCCCTGCTTCCTTTTCTTTCATTGTAAAAGATTCAGGGAGCAAACCAGTGGGTGTATTTACTCTGGAATTCACCATTCCAGGCTGGTTTTCCACTCTTGGGTGCTGTTAACACACCATTGGCCCAGGCAGGCCCCTGTCACCTCCTCCTGCATCTTGTGACAGAGAAAGAGCAAACCCACTCTGCCCGTGACAATTCCACATGGAAAACCATTTGACCCAAAGCACGGTGCTGTCACCTCCCCTCAGCCCAGGAAGGTGCCGTGGGTATTGCTCCCACATCCTTCTGAACACCCTCCACCACATTCCGAGTTCAGCTGGGCCGTGTCTTGCTCCAACCTCACTCCCCAGGGCAGCCACCCTGCCCCAGGTGACCCTTCTCCCTCCCAGTAATTATTTTTACCTCCCTTTGTTTGCCAATAAAAATCCCTCCCAGTTTTACAGTTTTCCATCTGACACATGGATTTTTCCCTGTGTCCGTTTCCTCCTCCCCTGGCCAGGGTGGAGGGAAGGGAGGATCCCAGATCACCTCATGCCAGAGGAATTTTCACGTGCTTTTCCACCTCAGGTGAGAGCCCCCAGAACAGTGTCAGGATTCCCAGGGCCAAAGAGACACCCCAGAGTGGCAGAGAACTACCCTGTAATCCCAAGGACCTGCTTGCCAGAACCTTCGCCTGCGGGCACCGGTTCTGCTTGGGAATCACTCAGTGGGATCACTGTGAAAATAGGACTTCTGATTTGTTACCCAAACTCTGAGAGACTGTGGGATGGTCTCTGCCCCAAAATCCTGCCCCAGGGACCTGGTTTGCTGTGCCAGGTGAGGTGAGGGGGATTGGCAAGTGGCTGGAGCACAGGGAACAGGAATTTGTGGGAACATCCCTGCTATTCGAAAGACCAGAATAAAGGGAAAACCCCAGATAAAAGTACAAAATAACAATTCCTGTGTAACACTTGGAGGGTTCTGCCACGCTTGCCAATGAAGGTCTGGCTCAAGCTGTAACATCCCGGGTCGGATGTGGTGCTCCCTGTCCCCTGCCCTGAGGTGCAGCCAGTGCAGTGTCTGTCCCCGTTCCTGCCGGGAATGCCGAGCAGCAGCTCCGTGGGGATGGCCCACCCTTCGGAACACACCTGGCTCTGCTCCCCGTGTCCATGCTGGCAGGGTGGCACTGGCTGCTCTGGTGACACGAATTTAACACACCTGGGCCTGGCCAGGTGAGGCTCACTTGGGGGTCTCAGCACTTACAGGTGGGTACTTGCCTGCTGTCGATCCTGCTGGATGGGCAGTGGGACATCCTGAGCCCAAGGGACATGGCTGTGCCCCTTTCCGCAGTTCCCTCCCCGCCCAACAGAGGGCGCCCTGCCCTTCTCGGCGTGGCCGGCGCGGTGCACGCCGGGAGCTGTAGGCGGTGCTGGCGCGGTGCACGCCGGGAGCTGTAGGCCGTGCTGGCGCGGTGCGCCGGGAGCTGTGGGCGGTGCTGGTGGTCGCACGTCCGGTGCGTCAGTTCCTGGCGGGATGGCGGCGCGGCGGGGGCGGGCAGCGCGGCGGGAGCAGTTCCCGGGCCCGCCCGGGATGGCGGCGCTGCGCGAGGAGACCGTGAACGGCTGGGTCCTGCAATTCTACTTCCACCGCGCCATGGAGGCCTATCGCTCCGGGCGCCACCGCGAATTCCGCCAGCTCCGCGATATCATGCAGGGTGCGGGGGGCGGGGTCGGCCCGGGCGGGGGGCGCGGGGCGGCCGCACCGCGCTGCACTGTCCTCACCTGCCTCTCGTCCCACAGCGCTGCTCGTGCGACCCCTGGACAAGGAGCCGGCGGTGGCCCAGATGCTGCGGATAATGCAGCTGCTGTCGCGGGTCGAGGAGGGCGAGAACCTCGGTAGGTGCCTGGCCTTTCTCGCGAGCCCCGCTGCGTGCCCTGGGCTGTGTCCATGCCCCTGCGGCTCCTGGAGCAGTGTCCCTGTGCAGGGCAGAGCTCGGGGCTGTGTCTGTGCCCCTGCGCTGCCCTGAGCCTGTGGGGCTGTGGGGGCTCTCCCTGGGGGTAAGGGGCAGCTGTTCGTGCCTGTCTCTCGCCGCTGGGGCCAAGAGCAGCATCCGTAGTGCTCCAGGGCTGGCTCACACCAGCCTGTTGACTCCTGTTCAGCTTTGGAGCTTCTAAATTGCTCTTATGGGTCAGTGCTGGGCACCTGGGAAGTTCTCAGGTGGTGCTTCCGGAGCTTTCCATGGCTTGGGGAATATCCCCTTTGGGGCAGGGGAAGATTGCTGTTTAGATACTGGGCAGGGCCTCATCTTCAGCCTCAGTAGCCCTGGGATTTGTAAGCAGCCTGTGCAGGTGTAGAGCTCCCACCTGTGCAGGTGTATAACCAGCTCTCTGCAGGGAAGCACCGTGAGCCCTCCCCAACCCCCTGGATGACAATTCTTGTAGATTGTACCTTCGACAAGGAGTCGGAGCTGACCCCGCTTGAGTCGGCCCTCGCTGTCCTGGAGCTCGTCCACAAGGAATTCTCCATGCCAGAGAAGACAATGGAGACTGTGCAGAAAATGGTGAAGGAAGCTGTAAGAACTTTTTCTTCCTCAAGAAATGCTTTGTGCAGCTTTTACCTTGGAAAGGTCCTGTGTGGATGATGGTGGGAGCTTCCTTACTTGTGGGATTCCCTCGTTAGCTACAAACTCGTGTCCACAGTGATGTGTAAGTTGGCTCTGAGCTGTTTCCTTTGCCCTGCTCTAAACTGTCCTTGTTTCCCTCTACAGGCTGTTATTGTCTGCATCAAAAACAAAGAGTTTGATAAAGCTTCCAAAATTGTCAAGAGGCACATGGGGAAGGATCCCAAGAACCAGGTGAGTATGTGTTCAAATAAAGTGGGAGTTGCCTGATGTATCCTGGGTGATGTTTGGGGGGATCTGATGTGCCCTGGGGTGAGGATGCCAAAATGGAAACAGTCCTCCTGGAGTGATGGACCCTCAGTGTTGCACATTTAGACTATCACCTTGGAGCCCCCTGTGTGACTCATTTTTCCTCCATGGGTCTTCCAAGGATCCCCATTTATCCCTTGATGAGCCTCAAACTCGCATCTAGAGCTGGTTCTGGGGGCAGCAGGAGTTCCCATTCCTGTTTCTGCAGGCACTGGCGTGCTTGGGCACTGGAGGCAAGGGGAATTCCTGAAATAAGGTGGCTCTGCTGTTTTTCTGTTCCTCTGGCCTTTTCCCAGCCTCATTGCAGTGTTAATTGGTTGTGCCTGGAGAAAGGCAAACAGGAAAGGCCCAGATCCTTTCTGTGGTTGTCATTGTTCCCCTTGTCCCTGTGCAGTGTTCTTACTGGATTCTACTATTCCCTCCCCTAGAAAAAGAGGAACGAGTGGCTGGCTGTCATCCGGGAGAAGAATCTCTCTCATCCAAAGGTCAAAAACTTCTCCTACAAAAACTTCCAGCAGAGCATGTTTGAGTTCCTGAAGATCTATGTGGACGACTCGGAGCCGCTGCTGCTGACAGTGCGTGTCCACCCCAGTTCCCTGGAGCTGAAGTGCCCAATTAGCAGAGAGTTAAATCCAGAATACTTTAAATTCAGTCCATCCCTAGAAGATCTATATGGTTGAACATGTTTTTCTATCCATGAAATGCCTTTGGGAGGGGATAAAATGGGATGGGAGCAGGAGGAATCACCTCTATAACAGTGCTGTGCTTTTTCTCTCTCCAAGGTAATGAAAAAGACTTTGAATTTGGAACACATCGATGAACCAAAATCCTTGTCAGTGACTCCCAAGTCTGCAGATGGGCCAAAGGACCAGACAGCAGCTCCAGAGGCCTCGGGAAGGGCAGAGGGTCCCACCGGAGCCCCAGAGCCTGCAGGAGCAGCAGAAGAGCCAGAGGGAGCTGCCAGCCCTGCAGAAAGGGCAGCACATCCCTCAGTGGCTCCAGAGGCCATGGAAGGAGGCAGTGGCCCTGCAGCAGCTCCAGAACCTATGGAAGTAGCCACTGACCCAGCAGCAACTCCTGATCATTTAACAGCAGAGCTTGATGTACTGAAGGATACTCCAGAGCCTGTGGAAATAGCTAAAGAACCAGCAGCAGTAACTGCAGAACTCCCAGGAGTGTCCACCAGGGACTCAGAAAGGTGGGCAGGGTAGTCTGCCCCTGGACTGTGGATGAAGTGTGGCCACAGTTCTCTTCCATGGAGTAATCCCCTGTGTCCAGGCAGCTCCTAACTCCCCAAATGCCAACCAGGCCAGCCCAAAGGTGTTGGTGCAGGACTGCGGATCCCAGGAAAAGTGTTGAGGTGGTTTGGTTGCTGTTGTGACCAGGGAGGGGGGCAGTGGCTACGGGAGGTTTGCTCCCGTGGAGCAGAGCTGGAATCCCTGTGGTTCAGCCCTTAGTTGGGAATAGTAGGGCAGCAGTGGAGCATGGACATGTGTTCTCCAAACCTGCTTCCTGGGACACTGCACTGTTTAGGAGGGCGGACAGGCGGGTTGGGAATTCCTCTTCCTCGGAGTCCATAGGGCAGGTGTGGGGGGTCCCAGCAGAGGGAGAGGCCGGATTTTGGGGCAGCGGAGCTCCCGTGGTGGTTTCTCTACAACCTGCTCGGTTGTGTTTATTTTGTAGGCAGCCCCCCGGAGCTGTAACCTCGTGTGGGATTTCTGTTCTGAGAGAAGCTTTCAAGATCCTGTCGGACTCCCGGGACTCTGATGCACTCTTCACCAAACTGGATGAAACAGACTTTACCTTCCCCAAGCAACTGTCTCCTTCTGTATCCCACAGAACCAAGAGACGGCAAGAAGTGGAGAATCAAGATTCTGAGATCTCAGACCCTCCTGAAACACCCCATAAGGGCAAACGCTTGTTCACCATAAGCAAACTGGTAATGGAGACAGACAACCAGTCCAGCAAGTCGAGTGAGAGCCCCGACTCTTCCCAGGAGCCCGTGGTCTCTTCTGCCTCCAGACCCAGACCTGTTCAGAAATTGCATGGCCAGCCAGTGACTACTGAGAGTGCCAAGTATGGAGCCCCTGTCTTGTGGTATAGTCTGCTCTGCCCCCACTCTTGTCTTGCAGCTGATGTCAGTAGCGTTAGCTCCAACTTCTTGCTCTTTAACCCAAAGTGACAGTATTGACCTTGTCCACCAGCTCACGTGGGACTGGGCACAGCAAACTCTCTCTTGTCCTCACATTTGGCTTTAAAATTAATTATGGGTTAATGGAGAGGAGAAAACAATCCAGCTCCCACTGGCAGTGAGGTGCTGAAGGTAATCCTAGCAGGTGATTCCAGTGCAGGTAACATGCATTCCTCTGCACTTTTCCCAGCTTCAGCATAACTGGCTAGAGTTTGTAGGAACATCCTGTGGAACAGGTTAAACTCTGCTTCCCACCTCTTGAGAAACACAATGGCCGCAGGCTGGCTCTCTGTGCTGGGTGGCCCTGCACCTCTTCCCCCAAACCCTTCTCCTGAGCCAGTAGCCAGAGTAAATCCTCATCTGCTTTCAGGTCCTTCCAGGGAAGGTGGAACAGCTCCCGTGGTGTGGAAGAAAAGGACAGTTGGAGTGAGGAGGATGACCTCTTCTCAGATGCAGGTAAGAACAGAGTCCCCTGGCAGGGGTTACCTGGTGCTAATCCTGGCTTGGGGGTCACTCACAGGGGTCTTGCTACCAAGGGTGACTGAATTTTGAAACCAGAAATCCAGTAGAAAGGCTGGGAGAAAGGAACTGGGGTTTGTTGCCTGTCATGGGGTGCTCTGACTGCACAGCTCAGCAGTTAAGCCTGAGGCAGCCTTTCAAGGAGATCTGTACCTCCCAAATTATGGGGTATGTAACCCTCTTCCTTGTTTTCCAGCATCAGTTGGGACAAACAACACCACAGTATTCAGCTCCAAAAAACAGGTATGTAAAGCCCTAGGTGCTTCCAGCAGGGCCTGAAACGGGGCTGTGTCTGTACAGTCTGTGGTAAAACAGCCCCGTTTGGAAGTTGGCTGGAGCTGGGCACCAGAAATGTGCCTCAGGTACCTTTGCCTTGACACCTCAGAGCCAGGTTTGCCAAATGCCCCTTGTGCTGGAGGGATTTAGAGCCTTGTTCAGGTGAGGGACACATGTCTGGCAGCTGTTACCTGGAAAAAGGTCCCAAGGCTGGTGCCATGAGGAACTCTCCCCCTGAGCCATAGGAAGGCAGCTGCTGGCCCTTGTGCTGCTGCACTGTATCTGTAGTGCTGGAGTGTTGTGTGTGCAGCTGCCAGGACCTGTCTGCCTTCCCTGCCTGTCCTGGCACAGGGAAGGAACATGCCCGGAAGGAGCTGCAGCAGCTTCTCTGCTGTGCAGCTCTTCCCTGAACCTGCTCACCTGCTCTTTGTAGAAATGGACGATCCAGGAGAGCGAATGGATCAAGCAAGGTGTGAAGAAGTTTGGAGAGGGGAGATGGAAGGCCATTTGCCAGAAGTACCCGTTCCAGAACCGCACAGCAGTGATGATCAAGGACCGCTGGCGGACCATGAAGAAACAGGGAATCCTCTGAAGCTGGGAGCCCTGGGACATTCCATGCAAAAACCTCGTTTTGTTTTTTGGAAGCTGGACCAGAGTGCCAGCATGGGGAGACTGTCCCAGTATGGGGAACTCCTCTGGCACCCCAAAACCAGGACTGCCAGGAACCTTGTTCTCCAGCTGGAGCTGCAAAGATCAGTCTGCTGCAGGTGTTAGAGGCTGTGCAGCCTCTCTGCATGCGCTCAGAACTGCCTGGATGGAAATTTCCTTGTTCTCCTGACCACTGCAACCTCTGTGGGATGAGTCCCAGCTGGATTGCTCTGCTCAGGTACTGTCA
Source organism: Neopelma chrysocephalum (assembly GCF_003984885.1). Classification (NCBI taxonomy): domain Eukaryota; kingdom Metazoa; phylum Chordata; class Aves; order Passeriformes; family Pipridae; genus Neopelma; species Neopelma chrysocephalum. The sequence continues at coordinate 5,539,920 of NW_020897727.1, forward strand.
ATCAGCAGGATGATCCCTGTCTGATCTCTGAATCACTTTTTCACCCATTTGCCATCACTCCTTCGTAGGAGAGAGGTAGCACTGAGTCGCAGAGCTCCTGGGGGGAACAGGCATTTCTTTCTGCTTTGTAAATGACTAATTGTGAGGGGAAAAGCCTCCCTCCCAGCTCTGAGACTTTAGAACATTATTTTGTGTTTCAGTACTTAGAAATGTTGGTTGTTTCCATGTTAAAAGTTCCAGTTCTGGCTGACTTTGGCCATCTCTTCCTGACACTTTCCCCGGCAATGTCCTTCTACCATGTGCAATCCCTGTGAGCACATGAGCTCTGAGGGTGCTGCATGTTCCCGCCTTCAGCTGCCAAAGCTGGAATCCATGTCCAAACAGTTACTTGTAAAATAAAGTCCCTTTCTTTTGGATACCAAGAGTTTTAAAAAATAAACTCCCTTTCTTGTTGGATATCAAGAGTTGTAAAAAATAAAGTCCCTTTCTCGTTGGATATCAGGAGTTTGTGAAAGAGTAAATTTGTATCTTGTGGGTGGAAATGCAGCAGTATGGGGCACAGACTGCCCTAGGAATGTGGGGCTCCTTTTTCCCCTCTGAGGGTGTTGGGGCAGGAGCAGCACTGTCCTGTAGGTGTAGGTGGGAAACAGGAGTTTCTGGCTTAGATTTCTGTGGAGTAAGGGCAGAGGAGATAGAGGGGCATTTTCTAAACTTAGTTTTAGGATTCTCTGGCTATTTTCCAGCAGAGCCATGGCTGGGAGAACTCTGTCTGGGAACACCTGCTTCCCCCTCTGTCCTTCAGTCACAGGTGCTGCACAGAGTGTCCCTTGTCCCCCTGGCTGTGGCCATGCATTTCCCTCTCTGCCTGTAAATCCTTTCCCTGGGGCTGGAGCAGCCCTGGGCAGCAGGAGCACTGAGGCAGAGAGGCTCAATGTGGGCCAGTAATGGCCCATGTGAGACAATGCCAGTTGGTTGTGCCCTATTGGAAGGAGCTGTGTCCAGTTATGCCCTTCTCCAGGCTGGGCCCTGGGCAGCAGAGTGTCCCAGAGCTCCTGCTCCACATCAGGATCACCTTGAGCCGTGGAGCCTGTGCCGTGCTCCTCCTGGCACTGCAGAGCAGTTAATGATTACCCCCCAGCCACCTCGTCCTCCTCTGCCCTGCCCGGCAGGAGCAAGCGACGGAGCCCAGGGAGCACGAGGATGCTGCTGCTGCTGCTCTTGGCACTGCCAGGCCCCGCTGGCTGCCCCCGCACGGAGCCCCTGAGCGGGTCCAGCCCGGAGCCGCTGTTCCGCGGGGCCGATCGCTACAACTTCGCCGTCGTCATCCCCGGCGGCGCCGTGGAGTGCTTCTGGCAGTTCTCGCACCAGGGCGGCAACTTCTTCTTCAGCTACGAGGTGAGTCTTGGGAGACGTGTCCTCGAAAGCTGCTGACATAGTCAGGGCATGGCTGTGCTGGATCAGTCGCATGTAGCAGGTCCTGTGGCACACCACCCCTCAGGGCTGTGCCTTTTCTATGCAATATCATGGAATAGTTTGGGTGGGAAGGGACCTTAAAGCTCATCCCATTCCACCCCGTGCCATGGGCAGTTCCACCTTCCACTAGATCAGGTTGCTCCAAGCCCCATCCAACCTGACCTTGGACACTTCCAGGGATGGGGCAGCCACAGCTTCTCTGGGCAGCCTTTGGCCTGCCAAGGCCTCACTATCCTCACAGGAAAGAATTTCTTCCCAATATCTAATCTAATCTCTATCCATCATCAATCCCATGTATTTTTCTCAATAGCTGGTTTAAAACCACGAAGTGGTGCTGGGAGCTCTGGACATGGTGCCTGAGCACCCCGAGCTCACTCGCAGAGAGCTGTGGGGTGTCCTGGCACTGTGGGGAGCTCTGCCCTTCGCTGTCTGGCCGGACGCTGTGGCACAAGCTGAAGGTCTCAGCACAGTGTGTCCCCATGCTCTGTCCCCTTCCTGCAGGGAAACTCCAGCCCTTTTATCTCCTGTTTACACTAGGTTGGCTGAAGGAGAGCCAGGGCATGGCTGTGCCTGGAGCTGGCACCTTCCCCTCTGCTCTGCACTTGGCAGAGCAGCCCCCCAGGAACATGGCCTTGGGGCTCAGCACAGCTCCATCCCCAACACACCAGTGGCCCACAAATTCCCTTAGGGTGTTCTCTGCCTCCAGGTCCAGCGGGCAACGGGGATCGGCAACACCAGGAACATCTTGGTCACGGCGAGTGACCCCAATGGCTTCCGGCTTGGAATCTCCCAGGATGTGAGAGGGCAGATCAACTTCCTCACCAAGGACACAGGTTCCCCCCTGTCCTGGCCCCTGCAGCAGCTCCAAGCTTTCCTGAGTGCTGATTGCTCCCAGACGGGATGGATGAGGGTCGAGCACTGGGGATGTGTCTGCCTGGTGCCCTTCTACCCATGGACCAACAACTAACAACCCTCATTTCTCTCTGCAGGTTTCTACGAGCTGTGCCTGGACAACCAGCAAAACCACTTTGGCTTCATGCAGGTGTATCTCAACTTTGGTGTCTACTACGACGACTTCAACATGGAACACAAGCAGCCTGTGGAGAAGAAGGAGCTGAATGACACGCTGGAGGCAATCACGGTGAGGGTCAGGGTGGCCATGGGGTGTCCCAGCACAGGGGTAATGGGCACGTCCTGCCCAGGGGACCGAGAAGGGTGTTTGCTCTGGCTGAGCTGCTGCTGAATTCAGCACTGAGCCCAGCAGGCAGCTCTGAGCGCGGTTCTGCCTCTCCTGCAGATCAGCATCCAGAGGCTGCAGATCCACACCTTCCACATGTGGCGTTTCTACAACTTTGCCCGGATGCGAAAAGGGGCGGACTCCTTCCTTCTGGAGTCCAACTACAACTACGTCAACTGGTGGTCGATGGCCCAGAGCTGTGTCATCGTCCTCTCCGGGGTGCTGCAGCTCTACTTCCTCAAGCGCCTCTTCCATACACAAACCTCTGGCAGCCAGAAGTGCTAGAACAGGGCAGGGCTGTGGCTGCCAGTGCCTGGTGACCCCGCTGTGGAGTGGGAGGGAAGGCCAGATCCTGCTTCCAGGAAGAGCTTGGAGAGTTCCCCTCACTCCTGCCTCCAGCTCTAGCCCTGAAATCACTCCCAGAGAAGCTAAGCACCACACTGTCACCTGAACTTTGTGTGGCAGAAGTGTTTGTCACATCCCTGCCCATCATTAGTGTCCCACTGGGCCTTTTCTACCAGACTCCCAATAAAGGAACCTCTGGCACATTCTGGGAAACGATCACTGCCTGTTGCTGCTGTCCAGCTTCTGTGAGCCCAGGGGCAGTTGCCTGCCCATCTCCCCCTCCCTGAACCTCAGCCCAGGGCTGTAAGCTTCCTCCTGAGATTCCCCCTGGCCTCATCCATCCCCCAAACATGTCGCTTCCCCTCTCTAGAGTTGCACCCCAGTGCACTGTGCTGCCCCAGGAGAGTAGAGAACCGCAGGAGGGGCAAAGGTTGAACCCCCTGAGGCTCCGCACCAGACAACAGGCACTGGGAAAAGGAAGAGGCTTTAGCTTTATGTGACAAGGCTGGTGCAGAGGCACCTTCCCCCATGCTGGCAGCAGCCCCCCCAGGGCTGTGGGGCTGTGTACTGGCAGCTCCCCCCCTCTCCATCCCATTTGGGGTGGGCTCCCTGTGGCTCCCCACACCCACAGTCCAGGACAAGGTCCATACTGCTCAGGAACACTTGCAGGGCATGCAGGTCCCTTCAGGTCCCTGGAATCCTTTAGGTCAGCGTGTCCTCATTCCGCACATACTCTCCAACATCAGCTTGGTGGAACACCACGATGGCCAAGGGATCCACCTTCCGGCACTCCTGTGTGGACTTGGCAGCCACCCCAAAGCCCTGGCAGGATAAAGGGGGGTGAGAGAGAGTTTTCCCACCCTGTACCCACCCCACAGCCGTGGCAGGCACCGGGTGCTCACCAGCGGGACGTCGGCCATGGAATACACCACCACGCCCTGGTACTGCGCCGTGTTCTCCGTGATGCGGCCCAGCCCCGACTTCAGCACATGGTTCCCATAGAGGAAGGATTGCTCTGAGCCAGGCTTCACCCACACCTTGTACTGGAAGAGAGGGCAGAGTGGTGAGGGGCTGGGGGCTGCCGGGGGGGGCTGGCACGGGCTGGGGGTGGCTGGAGGGGCTGTGTCCCACCTTGGCATAGGGTGCAAGGAAGTCCAGGGCCGTGACACTGAGCCGGAATTTCTGGGACTTGGTGAACTTCCCGAAGCAGGTGCCTGGGGCTACCAGGCTGTCCCGGGGGATGCTGGCCGCCAGCTTCAGCAACTTCTCACTGCGGGAGCAGGGTAATGCTGAGGGGCTGCGGGGCCGCCGCCCCGCGCGGGCTGCCCCCGCGCCCCCGGGGCTCACCTGAGGTAGTACACGCGGTCCCGGTGCAGGCGAAAGCAGTAGGTGCCATCGGGCCGGTCCACCAGCAGCTGGATGTTCTCACCGATGCTGCGGGGACGGACCCCATGAGCACGGCCCGACTCCGGCCCCTCCTGCCACGGCCCCTCCGGTCCCCGGTGCCCGTTCCCTCCCCGTGCCCGGCCCCCCCAGGTTCCAGCCCTCCCGGTCCCCAGGTCAGTCCAGGTCCCGCCCCTCCCATTCCCTCGCCGGTCCGCTGTACCCATCCCACCCGATCCCCATCCCCTTTCGGTGCCTGGTCCCGCCCGATACCCGGTGCCCATCCCCTCCTCGGTCCCCGCCGGTGTCCATCCCGTCCCCGAGCCCGGTCACGGGCCCAGCCCTCCCAGTCCCCGGTCCAGCCAACCCATCCCTCCCGGTCCCCGTGTCGCTCCCGGTCCCAGCGGCCCATCCCTCCCGGTCCCTCCCCGGTCCACCCCTCCCGGTGTCCCGGTCCCTCACTATTTCCCGAGCTTCTCGAACACCGCCCGCGTCTCCGCCTCCGTGAGCGGCCGCATCTCCCGCCGGGCGCACGCGGGGCGGCGGGGCCGGAAGGGCCGTGCCCGGAACCGGTGGTGACGTGGCGGGGCCGGCGGCGATGGCGGCGGCGGCGGAGGAGGCGCGGCTGCTGGCCTGGCTGCGCGGCCCGGCCGCGGGGCCCGCCGGCCCCGAGCTCGCCGCCTACGTGTCGGAGCTGGCGGCGCTGGGGCTGGCGGAGCTGGGCCGGGAGCCGGCGCGGCTCGCGGCGGAGCGGGAGCGGGTCGGGGCCGAGACGCGCCGCCTCGCCTTCGAGCACTACCGCGCCTTCATCCGCTCCGCGGAGTGCACCGGCCGCGCCGGCCGCGGCTTTGGCGGCATCGAGAGCCGCCTCGGCAGCCTGCTGGAGCGGCTGCCCGCGCTGCAGGACGCCTGCCGGTGCGGGACGGGCATCGGGGGGGACGGGAGGACCGGGGCGGGGAAGGCGCGGGTGTAAATGGGGACAGGAGGGACCAGGGATGGGATGAGGCTGGGGCAGGGTCTGCGGGAGTAGGAGCGGCCCTGGGCAGGGGAGGGTGGGTGGGGGGCTGCGAGGGATCCCGTGCTGAGCCCAGTAAGGGCCGGGACTGGGCTGGGCTGGAGGCAGTGCTGGGGGGCCCCTGGGCAGCTCTGGGAGCGGCTGGTGTGGGTGGGAGGGTCCCGAGGTCCACCCGCTGCAGGGAGGACCCTCCTGCTGATGCCATGTCGACCCCCAGGACCTTCATGCGCGATGCTGAGGCGATCGCCTGCAGCCGGCGGATGAACAGCCTGACCCTGAACCGGCACACGGAGATCCTGGAGATCCTGGAGATCCCGCAGCTCATGGACACCTGTGTCCGCAATGGCTACTACGAGGAGGCACTGGAGCTTGCAGCCTACGTGCGCCGGCTGGAGAGGAAGCACAGCAGCATCCCTGTGATCCAGGTAAGCCCCACTCTGACCTGCCCCATAATCCAGGTGGGCCCTGTACTGTTCCTGCCCCAAGGTCCACGTAAGCCCCACTCTGCCCTACGCCAGTGCCCCCTCAGTGCTCTCTCCCTTCGCAGGGCATCGTGGAGGAGGTGCGCCAGTCTGCCCAGCTGATGCTGAACCAGCTGATCCAGCAGCTCCGCACCAACATCCCGCTGCCGGCCTGCCTGCGCGTCATCGGCTTCCTGCGGCGCATGGACGTGCTCACCGAGGCTGAGCTGCGCGTCAAGTTCCTGCAGGCGCGTGACGCGTGGCTGCGCTCCATCCAGGCCTCCATCCCTGACCACGACCCCTACGTGCACATCACCAAGACCATCGAGGCCTGCCGGGTGCACCTTTTCGACATCATCACCCAGTACCGCGCCATCTTCTCGGACGAGGAGCCACTGGTGCCAGCCGAGGGCACGGTGCCTGCCGAGGGGGCCATCTTCCACGGCTGGGTGCTCCAGAAGGTCTCTGAGTTCCTGCAGACACTGGAGCGCGACCTGGACCGTGGGGTCGGCAGCCGGCTGGACTCGCTGCTGGGGCAGTGCATGTACTTTGGGCTGTCCTTCAGCAGGGTGGGCGCGGATTTCCGCGGGCAGCTGGCCCCCCTCTTCCAGCGTGTGGCTGCTGATACCTTTAGGAAGGCAGTGGAGGAGGCAGTGGAGAAATTCCGGGAGGAGATGAATTCCTACACACTGATCTCTGCGCCAGCCGTGCTGGGGGGTGGCGCGGCAGTGCTGGTGCCCACGGCCCAGCCCGGGACACTGCAGCCCCCCATGGTGCTGCTGGACTTCCCTCCCCTTGCCTGTTTCCTCAATGGCCTCCTCGTTGCCTTCAACGACCTGCGGCTCTGCTGCCCCATCGCCCTGGCACAGGATGTCACTGCCTGTCTGGACAGTGCCCTTGGGGAGGTGAGTCTGGGGGATGGTGCTGGGACTTGTGCTGGGAGAACACGGGATGGGTTTGTCCTGGCCTGAGCGGGTTGGAAAAGCCTCTGAGATCGTCGAATCCAACCATTCCCCCAGCACTGCCAAGGCCACCACTAACCCATGTCCCCAGGTGCCACATCCGCATGGCTTTTAAAACCCCCCCAGAGCCAGCACAGGGGATGGGCACTGCACTGGTCCTGCCACACTGTGGCTGGTACAATCCAGGTGCCATTGTCCTTCTTGCCCACCTGGGCTCATGTTCAGCCACTGTCACTCCCAGGTGCCACCTTTGCCCCTCTCCCCAGGTGACCAAAACCATCCTGGCCTTCCACCGTGCGGAGGAGGCAGCTTTCAGTGGGCGGGAGCAGGAGCTCTTTGCCCAGTTCTGCACGGCCTTCCTGGAGGACCTGCTGCCTTACCTGAACCGCTGCCTCCAAGTGCTTTTTCCTCCATCGCAGATCGCACAGGCACTGGGTGAGATCCTGGGCTTTGGTTTTCATTATGGGGTGGTAGCTCTGTTCCCATCCATGGTTTTCCCCTGCAACATTCAGTGGGCCCTGCCCTGCTGCTGCCCCTCTATAGGGGTCCTGTTGCCTGCAGCCCCCCCAACTCCGCTCTCCCCTCTCCCAGGTGTCCCCCCCACCCAGCTGCAGCGTTTCGGCCGCCTGGGCCGCATCGACGTGGCCGCGCTCAGGGAGCCGCTGGCTTTCCTGCTTCCACCGGCACCAAGCGAGGAGGAGCCAGCCCAGGAGACCACCCTGTGCCCGGAGGGGGAAATCGCGACCGTGCCCACCGAGCCCCCGGAGAGTCCCCCCGAGGGGGCTGTGCTGCCAGGTGACCCAGTGGCCACGGGGTAGCCGGAGAGCGGCGCGGTCGGGCCGTGTCTCCTTGTGGCGGGGACCTGTCCCCCAGCCCAGCCCGTTCCCTGCCCGCGGCACCCCTATGCATGGGGCACACCCCCCCCGCACCGAGCACACCCTCCCCGTTTCCTGTGTGCACCGGGGCCGCCAGGGGGCGCTGTTCCGCCACTGGTGCGCGCGCACCCGGTGCTCGATGGCGGCGGCGCTGGGACGGGCGGTGGGACGGGCCCGCCCGGCCCTCCCGGTTCCCCCGTGCCGCGGGTGCGGGGACGGGGACGCGGCGGGCTGGGCCCGGCGGGAGCGCTCGTACTGGCGGGCGCTGCGGCGGCGGGTGCTGGGCCCGCCCGTGCCGCCCTTCGCCGCGCCGGTGCAGGTGGGAGCCCCGGTGCTGCGCGGCGCCGCCGCCGCCGTGGCCCCGGAGCAGCTGGGCGGCCCCGAGCTGCGGCGGCTGGCGGCGGCGCTGGCGGCGGGGCTGCGGGGTCGGCCGTGCCTGGGGCTGAGCGCCCCGCAGCTCGGGGTGCCGCTGCGGGTGTTCGCCGCCGAGCTGCCGCCCGACCGCTGCGCGCAGTACCCGGCGGCGCTGCGCCGCGCACACCGCATCGAGCCCTTCCCGCTCCGCCTGCTCGTCAACCCCGCGCTCCGTGTCCTCGACACCCGCCTCGTCACCGCCCCCGAGGGCTGCGCCAGCATCCACGGCTTCTCCGCCTACGTCCCGCGGCACTGGGCTGTCCACGTCTCCGGTACGGACCGACCCTCCCTGCACCGGGGTACTGCCCTGCCCTGTCCTGGGTGGGACATCTGCCACTCCCACCCACCACGGGCCCCCATTCTATCACATGTCCCCCCACACTCTCCCAGGTCCCCCTTTGTCCTATGGATCCCCCATGGGGATATACTCCACTCTCACATGGTCCCCCCATTCCCACACAATCTCCCCATTCTCTCATGGGTCCCTCCAATTTCACACAAGTCCCCTACTCTCACACGGGTCCCCCTTTTTGGCCCCCCAGTCAACCCCCCCAGTCCCATCAGCTCCCCAATAAGTTCCCCCGGCAGCAGGTGTGGACGAGCTCGGGGTGCCGGTGAGCTGGGAGGCGATAGGCTGGGCTGCCCGCATCATCCAGCACGAGATGGACCACCTGGACGGGATCCTCTACATCGACCGCATGGACCCCCGCACCTTCACCAACGTGGGCTGGATGGAGTTCATGGACTGACCCTGCTGTGCCCACCCCCAGCTGGCCCCTGTGTGCCCGGGGCCCCTCCGTGCAGTGGACCCTCTCTAACCCTGGAGAAAGAACCATCACGGAGCCACAGCCCAGGGGCTCCCACTCAGGTTTATTGCAGCCAATACAGACCTGTGGTCTCAGTGTGGCTCTGGCCCTTCCTGCCCACCAGCACCCTAGGCTCATGGTGGGGGGCAACTGGGGGTCCAGCCCATGCTCCCCTGGGCACTGGAAATCACTTCATGGGTCTAGGAAGAGCCTGCTGCCATGGCCGTGCTGGGGAAAGGTGAGGGAATCTCTCCCTCTGGGGCTTCTTTGGGGCACATGGGCACAGCATAAGGGGCACCTGGGTGGGGCTAGGGGGTCAGTGGGGCTGAGGGGAGCCCCTGGGGACATGGGTGGCTGGGTGGGTGTTATTGGCTGGTGGGCTGCTCCAAACAGCCCCTGCTGTAGGCACAAATCCCTGTCTGGGATGGCTGGAGCATGGGGAGCCCCACACACCCCTGGGGACAGGCAGAGACCTTGGCCCTGGGGCAGTGCATTTTGGGGGTGGGGGGCTGGGCTGGGCCCCCAGGTGTGGGCAGAGCCTTGGGGAGCATCCGGGTGCTGGCTGAAGCTTTTGGATTGTTTTTATTTTCATATAAACGAGACGAAACCCAAAGCAGCATTAATTTAAAAAATAAAAAAGAGCAAGAAGAAGAGTGGAGCGCAGCCAGAGGGGCACCCAGCTGCCCAGGCCATGCTCAGACCCCCACCCCGTAGTGTGAGCCCCCCGGGCTGTGTCCCCGCGCCTGCTGGGCGCTGCAGTGCGATGGGAGGGAGTGAGCGAAGATGAGTCGGTTTGGCACGCCCGGGGAGGGGGGGCAGAGCAGGGCCCGTGGCCGCCCCAACCCCACACCCCCCCATGCCCCCCTCAACCTTCCTGTCCAAAGTCCTCCGTGAATTTCTTCACCTTGAGGAGATCGTCAGCGTTGACGGTGGGGCGGGTGGTGGCCAGCGAGCGCAGCATGTCCGACTGCAATACAGGTGGAGGGGGCACACAGGTCAGACCAGGGGCATGGGTAGGGACTCCCCTGCCATGGCAGTGGGGCAGCTCTGCCCATGCTGGCACCTTTGCCCCGTGGCAGCAGCACTGGCTCTGCAGGTGGTAGCTGCCTGGAGGACCCAAGGCCCTTTCCTGGTACTCAGCTCTCTTTGGGGAGCTCACTAGGGGGTAGACTGGGGGGCTGTGCCCACTGCCTAGCCCTTGGCCTGGAGGAGGAACAGGGAACTGGTTGGGCCTGAGCCACAGCACTGTTGTGCTAGGCTGGGCAGGTGCCCAGCCCCGCGTTCCAGAGCTGATGCTCACCATGCAGACAATGGGCTCCATCAGCTTGTCACTGGGCACCTCCATCCAGGTCATCTCGGTGGCTCCAGGGTCACCGGGCGAGCACGGCGTCAGGAGATCATCCACGATGACGCCGGGGGTGGTGCGGGACGGGCCACGGACCTGCACAGAGCCACAGGCAGCTGGGACAGTGCTCAGGGCAGGACAGCAGCCGTGGGGCCCACCCCACCCTGGGGACCCCCCCTGAGCAGAGCAGCCCTGCTCACCTTCTTGAAGTGTGTGGCCGACTGCACCTTGCGCACAGGCTGCATGAGGGCGTCCCGCACAATGATGCTGATGTCGGCCCCTGAGTAGCCGTCGGTCTTGCGGGCGAGCTCCAGGATGTCAGCATCCTTCAGGGAGTGCGGGGTGTTGCCCAGGTGCAGCCGGAACATCTGGGCCCGCGCTGCTTCCTCGGGCAGCGGGATGTAGATTCGCTTCTCAAACCTGGGGGGGGAAGGGGTGAGCCCCACTGTGAGCCCGTGCCAGCCCTGCCGGGAGCTCGGGGGCTGGGAGCTGCATGTCCTGCTCACCTTCTCCTGATGGCTGAGTCCAGCACCCAGGGGATGTTGGTGGCACCCAGCACCAGGATCCCATCGCTGCTGTTCCCCACACCTGCAGGCAGACGGCTCAGACTAATCCCCAGGGGTTCTCAATCCCCAGCTTCTGCTAGCCCCATCTTGCTACCCCCACCACCCTCCCAGGACCCCCATCCCAGGACTCCACCCACCCTGCATCTGCACCAGGAACTCGGTCTTGATGCGCCGGGCTGCCTCGCTCTCGTTCTCATTGCGGGAGCCGCACAGTGAGTCCACCTCGTCAATGAAGATGATGGAGGGCTTGTGCTGCCTTGCCAGCTCAAACAGGTTCTTCACCAGCCTGGGAACAAAGCAGGGGATGGGTCCCCACTCAGGGACCCTCCCCAGCATCCAGCACCCATGGCAGCCCTGGGGTGAGGAGCCCCATTTTCCTCCTGCCCCAAAAACCCTGCACTGGCAGTAAGGCACAGCCCCTCAAGGGGCTCTGCTCTCCCCTGAGAACCTGCTCAGGATTAAAAGTAAGTATAAATATAGGATATTAGAAATTATTGTGTAGAGCTAAGTTTAATTGTAACTTGGTCACAGCTTGGCAGGGGTGGCCCCTGCTCAATGTTTCGTGTAGGTGAACTGTACATGAACTCTAAGCATGGATGGCTGAGCAGGGGAGGAAACAGACAGATGGGAAACTTTCAGATATGGCTGAGACCCTGGAGGGCCCCAAGACAGCCCCAGGCTAGAGGATGAGAATGGAGAAAGAGTCCAATGAGGTCTTAGAAGACCCCAGCCCACAAATCACCATTGGACCAAGAGGTGTGTGAAGATGGGGGGCACAGGCTGTGAGGGGATAGAGGCCCCAGGACTGCTTTGTTCAGAGTTTGCCTCTGGAGGAACCAGCTCCCAACACTTCTTAAACAGCCCCATTACTGGGGTTCACTGATGCTGGTGGTTCCTGCCCCAGCCCAGACCAGCCTGGAGCCAGCCTCAGCCCCACATCCCTGCTGCCAACTTACTTCTCACTCTCCCCCAGCCACTTGGACATCAGGTCAGAGGATGACACGGAGAAGAAGGTGGAGTTGTTGGCCTCGGTGGCCACAGCCTTGGCCAGGTAGGACTTGCCAGTGCCGGGCGGCCCAAAGAGCAGGATCCCGCGCCAGGGCGTGCGCTTCCCTGTGGCAGAGCCTGGCCTCAGGACACCCCGTCCCCGCACCTGGATCCACACTGGGATCACCCGGGGGGGAAGAGGGGATGTCAGCTCCTGCACAGCCCCTCCCCATTGCCACAGCCTCACCTGTGAACAGGTGTGGGAACTTGATGGGCAGGATCACAGCCTCCTTCAGGGCTTCCTTGGCTCCCTCCAGTCCGGCCACGTCACTCCACCGCACGTTGGGCTTCTCCATCATGATGGCACCTGTGAGGGGGCAGCTCTGCTCACACAGGCACCTAGAGCTGGCAGAGCCAGAGGCCCTGCCCCTCCCCACACCTCCCCTGGGCACAGCAACCAATTTGGGGGTGGCCAGACTGCAGCAACACACTCCTGGAACACAGTCCCACACCTGCTCTCCTTCCCACAGCCACCCCTGTGGTGGCCATCAGGGATTCCCTCCTCAACCCCAGCAGGTTGAGCCCAGTGTGGCCCCTCACCCATCAGCTGCTCCTGCAGCTTCTTCTTCTCGGGGTTCTCGCCCTCGCTGTCACTGTCACTCCTGGGGACAAGGGACAAGGATCAGGAGTGGGACGGGCCCTGGTGTGGCAGCAGGGCCCTGCCAGCTCCGTGGCCGCGCAGGGGGTCCCTCACCCCCCAGCCCCTCACGCACCCCTTGTTGTCATTCTGGGCCTCCTTGACCGGCCTCTTTCCGTGCTTGTCCTTGCTGCGAAGGTACTCCTTCAGCTTCTCCGCCCGGTCCAGGTACTGCACACACTTAGCTCGGATGCTCTCCTTGGCCTTGTCACTGTGAGCCTCATCTGCAGGGACCCCCAGGCGTCACCGTGAGCCCCCGGAGCCCCTCGAGCACCGGCGTCCCCGGAGCCCCCCGCCCCCGCGGCCGGTCTCACATTTGATGGCGTGCAGGAAGTATTCCACGGCGTGCTGGTACAGCCGCAGCGCCTCCTCGTAGTTCTTGGCCTTGTCCTCCTCGGTGGCTTTGGTGACCAGGTCGATGGCTTTCTGCGGGGGGGCAGCGCCGTGAGCACCGGGGGCGGGCCGGGGAGCCCCTCCCCACCGCCGGCACTGGGCCGGGACCGCCCGCACCCGGGCCCTTCCGCAGCGCCTCGCACCCTTCCCGCCGCGCCGGCACCGGCTCTCGGTAGGACGAGGCAGCTCCGGCAGGGCCGGGGACCGGGGCCGGGTGAGGCCTATCCCCGGCCGGCACGGCGCCGGGCCCGGTGCGGCCCGTCAGCCGTGGCGTGCAGAGGCCCGGCGCGGGGACGCGCGGGGGCGGCGCGGGCGGAGTCCCGTGGCCGGTCGGTACCTGCAGGGTGGACGTTGTCATCGCATCGCCCGGTGCGGCCGCTCCGGCGGCTCCGGGACGGCGGCGGCGGCAGCGGCGGCACCGACTGCGCCTGCGCCCCCTGGCGGCCCCGCCCTGCCCCGCGCCCCCTGGCGGCCCCGCCCGGCACTGCGCCCCCTGCCGGCCCCGCCCACCACGGGGCGTGGTACCGCATAACCACGCCCACCTGACATGTGACTCACCCCTGTTGGGGCGTGGTCTCGTGTAGGCCCGCCCACCGAGCACCCGCGTGCGCGCGCATCCGCCCTCAAAACCGGTGTGAGGGTTTGGAGGTGTGTTGTGGGGGTGTGCGTTCGATCGTGCGTCTTCATGTATGCATGTGTATGTGTTCGTGTGTGTCTGGGTTCACGTGTGCACATGCATGTTCGTGTGTGTGTGTACCCATAGACACAGACACACACACCTGGACACACACACACACACCCTGCACGTGTGTGCACTCACGGACACCCCCCAAAACTTTGTGTGTGTGTGTGTGTACTCACAGACATACACACACACAAACACACACAGACACCTGGACATTCACACACACTCTCCCCATGTATGAGCACCCACAGATGCACCCACAAACACCCCTATCCCAAACACTCAGAGTGTGTGTGGACATGTTTACACCCATGTACACACCCCTACACATGGACTCTGTGTGTGCTCATGTGTGTGTGTGTACATACCCACCATGCAGTTGCACCCATGTAACCCCCCCTCTGTGTCCCCCATGTGCACAACCCCACACTGTGCCCAGGTGTACAGGATAGACCTGCACACAAACACACACCCCCAAACACCCACACAGACACATCCCCATACCCCCACACGTGTGCACACACAGAGCGTGTACATACCTACACACACACTCCCCCACACCCCACCCCAAACACCTGCTCGTACCTGTGCTACTGTTGAGCCCACCTCTCCCAGAGCTGAACTGGCCCCACTGCCCCAGCTGCTCCTGCTGAAAGAGTCACCCCAGTCACCCCCAGAAATCCCAAAGAGCCCCCGCCCCAGCATGCCCAGAGATCCCCCCATTCCCTCCAGAATCCTCCCCAGAGGATCCCCCGGGATCCCCAAAGACACCCACCCCAGCCCTCCCAGAGAATCCTTAGTCCCCCCCATCAGCCCAACACCAGATTGTGCCCAGTACATCCCAGTCTCCCTTGCACTGGCCAGCCCAGCACAGCCCACCCTGCCCTCCCTGTGCTGTACTGTGAATTAATTGCCTCCCTGGCAGACACACACACACACTGTGACAACACTCCGATCCCCCCAGCCCCCAGGCACCCCCTGAATGAGACTCAGAGCCCATGGAAAAGGCAATCTGATATAAATAGCGATTTACAAAGAATACAAAAATAGAAGAGGGGGCAGCACCTCATGGGATCCCACGGGACCCTCCAGCCAGCGCAGCCCCCCCAGAAGCAGAGAACTGTGCAGGAGTTTGGCTGAGGGTACGGGGGCCTCGATGGGAGTGGAGAGCCCTGGGGGTCCTGCTCTGGCACTGCCTGGGATCCCCCAGCACTCCAGGGCACGGAAACTGCCCCCAAGGGGGAGGGAAAGTACAAAAAGCGAAAGTGCATCAATCTACGTGTCCTGCCCCCAACCCGCGGGGACCCCCCAGGGGTGAGGGGCACAGGTAGCAGTGGCTGGGGTGGGGACAGCCCTGGGGGGGGCCAGCAGCCCTGGCCCCCCTGCCCAGGGCAGATACACGGCATTGTTCTGGCTTTGGGAGGTTTGGGGGTCACTGCTGGGGAGCAGTGGGGGGTGGGGTAGCTGAGCCCCAGGGACCAAGGCCCCAGGCTCGGGCACCTCTTTTGCACCCCTGAGTGCCCCCTGTAAGACAAATGTGTGTGTGTCCCCCGAGCAGGGCATGGGGACCCCTCATGCAGCAATGAGGGGGGTCCCACAGCCCAAGCTCTCCCCCAGGTGGGGACAATGTGACCCCCTTGGGGGAAGCCCCCCCAGACTGGCTCCCCCGGACATGGGTTGAGGAGCATGGGGGAGTCCCCCAGATATGAGCTGGGGAGCACCAGGGGTCCCCCAGGTGTGGAGGCCAGGCTGGCCCCACTCCAAGGCACAGGCGGTGAAATCAGCGATGGCTTCAGCCCCGGGGGAATTAAAGCTGGTGTCTGTACTCCCAACACCCCCCTGGGGCACTGGAGAGTCTGGGGGTGCTGGTGTGGGCAGGAGGGGCTCATTCCCCACCTGGGCAGCCATCCTGCTGCATTCCTGGAGGCTCTCAGGGCAGGAATCCCAGCCCCAGCAAGGCACTGGTGGGGCAGGAGAGGTTGGGGGTCCCTCTGTGACCCCCAGCTGGTTCCTGACAGCGTGGGGGACCTGGGGCACCTACGCCAGCAGCCCCATGCGGGTGACTTTGGCTGAGAGGAAGGTGTGCAGGACAAAGACGATGGGTTTGGGGCAGGAGTGCAGGTCCAGTGCCTGGGGAGAGATGGAGAGCGGTGTCAGCCCCCCCATCTCAAACAGTTCCCCGCACAGGGGGCACCACGTGGTAGGGGATCCCAACCAGCCAAACCCAGCAGGTCTAGACACCTGGGACACTGAAGGGTTGGGGGGAAGCAGGAACCACCCCTGGAGGAAAACCCCATAAACAAAGGGGTGAGCCTGGCTGCCCCCTCCTCACCAGCTCCCCCTCAGGGCCCCCGAAATCCAGGTAGAGAGTCCTGATGCCATCGTCCGCCGACATCTTCAGCCGCTCATAGGGGTAACGGAAGAGGACGCTGGCGCCCGGCTCCTCCCGGGAGATGGTGAATCCACCCTCGTAGTGGATGGAGAGCTGGACCTCCTGCCCACCCAGCGTGCAGCCTGCAGGCACGGCCACCATCAGACGCTGCCCCCCTGCCAAGCCCCACAGCCCCAGGAGGGTGGGAATGGGGGATCCCTGGGTCTGCCCTGCAGCACTCACCCACAGTCACCTCCTTGATGAGCTCAGCAGCAGCATGGCAGCCCTGCACCAGGACACGTGTCCAGGCCGAGAGGTCCCAGTGTGTCTCCACACGGAACACGTGCATCTCCACGCCCTGGCGCGACCCTGTCCGTGTGGCAAAGGTCAGCTCCGAGCCCAGCGCAGGCGAGCGGCGCCCGGAGCCTGAGTGGACCAGCCTGGAGGGTGGGATACAGACGGATGGGGGGGGTCAGGGTGCCATGGCAGTGCCAGCACCATGGCACCCCATGCCCATCCGAGCTTTGGCATTTCCCCCTGCCCAAAAGAGGCAGAGCCACGGCTCAGCTGAGGGGCACTGGTCCCCAGGGGGGTCCAGCCCAGCCCACCTGGTGGCCACCAGTGGGTAGCTGTGGCAGGGGGAGGCCCAGGCATCCCTGGTCCAGGGCATCCCGTCGTATAGCAGCAGGTCCTTCTCTGTCACTGCCATGAGCACCGGCCGCCACTGCTGCCGCCCGCCGTCCAGCCGCGCCTGCCGGGCATGAGGGCACTGTGAGGGGCAGCAGGGGCTGCAAGTGCCTGCCACTGCCTAGCACCCCAATCTCTGCACTTATGGCTGGATGGATCCCAACCCAGAGGCTCCACATTGACAGGATCTCAGCAGCACCCAAGGTGCTGCCATCCTCTATCATCTATGATTCTATCCCGGCAAACCATGCCAGGAGCAGCCCCCAGGGGTCCTGCTCACCACCATGCCTGGGCCAGCTGCAGCTATCGGGCAGCGAATTCATGAAAAACGGAGGGTGTGATGAGTTTCTCCAGCTAGGAAATCCCAGTGGGAGAGGGGGCTTAGGGCATGGGAAGCACTGCTATTACCAGGGCGCAGAAGGGAGAGCGGTAGAGCCGGTGGACAGGCTGGGCTCTCTGGCTGCATCCATAGCCCCAGTGAATCGTCGGCACACCCTGTTGGCACTGCCGTCCCCAGGAGCATCCCAGCACACCCCGTTGGCATGTACCTGCTCAGCCAGCCAGGCAATGTGCTTCACCTCCTGGCCGCCGGCCGTGGGGCTGCCGGAGCGCAGCGTGGCATTGAGCTCGGCCAGGACCTGTGGCAGCAGCGCAGTGATGTTGGCGTGCAGGGCACTGAACCAGGCGTGGGCCGTGGCCGTGTCCCGGCACCGCAGCACCAGTGTGTTCCGGCTGTCCGGTGAGTGCAGCTCAATCAGCCTGTGAGGGGATGGGGACAGGAAACGGGGTGGGATATCGGGATATGGTGCGGGGTGGGATATCGGCACACCAGCACCCACCAGCAGCCCCTGCCCTCACCTGTTCTCCAGGTCAGGCATGCTGAGGTTCCGGGCAGCAAAGCACATCTTGAGGGGAATCACCTTGCGGTCACGGGGCCCCTGGTGCTGGGGGGATCCCGAGTCCTCACTGCCACTCAGGCTGGGGGACTGTGGGGCCACCCCCTCCCATGGCAGGTCCGACACCAGCGATGGCTTCTTGATGTAGGGGGTCACCTCCCGCATGAACTTCACTGAGGGGGTAGTGGGGGGGAAAGTCAAGGCTGGGCAGGGTCCTGCACCCCAATGCCATAGCCCTTTGCCCCAGGGGTGCTCTGTCTGTGGGGTGATGTGCCCTTCCTGCAAACACCAAGGCTTGGAGAGTCTTGGGGGGGTCCCATTCTCCTGGGACGGGGGTGTCCTGAGTGAAGGACGGTGCTGGCAGCTCATCCTGGTGCCGGCGCGGGTGTAGGAAGGGGAAGGCAGCACAGGACAATGGTGCTGGGCAGGAGGTCAGGCTGCAGCCCATCCTGGTCCCATCCTGCCCCGTCGCTGCCGGAGCAGCCAGGACTGCGCCCGCCAAGTTTCCAGCGCCGCAGGCAATGCCGGCGGCTGACCTTGCACTGCTGCTTATGCCCCGACGGCAGCCGGCCTCCGGAGGGTGTGCAGCCAAGACATCCTGGCTCCACATGCCTCTCTACGCCGGGAAGGAAGGAAGGAGGCACCAGCTCCAGCTCCTGCTCCTGCTCCCCCTGGACTGTCCCACCCTAGCACCACCCCGCTGACGTTAGCCCTGGACCCCCGCCCAGCTGAGCCCCGGCAGCCAAGGCCAAGGGAGGGACGCGCTGGGGACAGAGAAGAGGCAGCAAGAGGGAAAACCAAACCAAAACACCAAATAGGCTGTAATGCCTGGAAAGCGAGTGGTGAAAGGATCCATGGGGCCAGCATGATGCCACAGCTAGGCCTGCTGGGGTGGGAACCACAGTGGCGGTGGGGCCCAGGTCGTGCTGCTGCCAATCCCCTGCTGTGGGTCTGCCGGGCGGGAAGGGGGAGCAGGGACGGGAAGCAGGGATGGGGAGTGGGCAGGAGACACCGGCCCCATACCCTCCCACTGGCTCTGCTGAGCCGCTGTGCTGCCACAAGGCGCCTGTCCTTGCTGTGGGCAGCACAGGAGTTAATATTAGCTGCCGCCACGTTGATCCCAGGATTACCGCCTTCCCTGCACCCCTAATCCTGCTGCCGGGCTGGGCAGGGCAGGCAGCGCCGCGGGCAGCAGCATGGCTGGCAGCTCCCCCCACGGGGCCACTCAGCAGATGTTTGCCAGATGTGGGCAGCTGCCTCCAGTGCTGGGCGGGAGCTCAGCCCATGGGGGTTCCAGCCCACAGTGCCGTGACCCCGCAGTGCCAGCACTGACTCCAACAGAGCCGTGGAGCCAGGAGGGTGAGAGGCTGAGCCGGGCAGTCAGCGGCACCAGAGCCTGAGTGCTGTGCTGGGGTGCTGCCGGAGGAGCGTGGGCTCTTGCTGGTGACTGGGACTGGTGGAAGCCCAGGACTGTGTCTGCCAGTGGGGACAGCAGCAGATATGGCTCCCAGTTTTCAGTGGGACGTATCCATGGTGCAGGCAGGAGCACTGAGCACCTCGTGCCAGCAGGCGTGAGACTGGCAGTGGGGTGGTGCCATCTGCAACCACCTCTTCTACTTCTGGCAAGCTGGTGTCCAGCACACAGCTGCCCCAGCACAGCCACCCTGGCACAACCACTGCTGCCCTGGTACAGCCACCCCAGCACAGCCAGTCACCCCAGCACAGCCACTGCTGCTCCTACAGAGCCACCCCAGCACAGCCACTGTCACACAGTCACTGTCACCACGGCACAGCCACCCGAGCACAGCCACTGCTGCCCTGACACAGCCACCCCAGCACAGCCACTGTTGCCCCACCTACACGCTCACCACAAAGGAAACCCAGCTGTCACCTGCGCCCCTCGCCCGTCCCGCCGCAGGAAGACGGCTGCTCCGGCTGCACGGCAGTGCCGGGTTCACACAGGCCCCATTGGGGCCAAGCCCCCTGCCTCCAGCAGGGAACACCAGCAAGGTGTCGCAAGGCTTGTGCCCGCCCATGCCCTTGGCAGCGCTGCCCGCAGCCACACTTTGCCCACAGCTTCCCCAGGGGCAGAAGGGCTCCCTTCCCCCAGGGTAACAGAGCATGACAGGGGCCTGTGGGCACCTGGGGGGAGGCATCTGGCGTGGGCCCTGTGGCCAAACCCAGCACCCAGGACAGGTGACACCAGCCCCACTGAGGTGCTGGCATAGGGCTGATGCTCCCACCTCCACCACTGGCACAGGGCTCTGGAGAAGCCTTAGCACCTGCCAGGGTGGTCACGGCTCCAGGGTTGGTGAGGAGGGACAGGGCTGGGTGGCACAGCCAATGTCCCCCTCAGCTCCTCTCTAGGGTCACTGATGCCAGCTGGACACTGGATGGTCCCATTGCAGCCATCAGACCAGCAGTGCCCAGCTGCAGCAGGAAGGGAAAGGAAGGGAAAGGAAGGGAAAGGAAGGGAAAGGAAGG
>NW_020897727.1:5560011-5597179 GCF_003984885.1 Neopelma chrysocephalum
AAGGGAAAGGAAGGGAAAGGAAGGGAAAGGAAGGGAAAGGAAGGGAAGAGGCGGCTGCCGCAGCGCCCATGCCCGTGGCGGAAGCAAGGGACAAACATACCACAGGGCTGGAGGCTCCTGAGGGATGGGATCAAACGGCCGGGCGGCGTGAGGAAGGACGCGGTGAATCCGGCCTGAGGTCCCGTGGGGACTCTGGCTGCCTCTGCCAGTGGCCCTGGCCCAAGCACCAAGCCCAATGCCACATCTCCACCTCAGTCCCCACAGCACCCAGCCGTGGCTAAACCACCCCGTGCCAGCTGTGTCCACTCCAGGGAGCCCACCCATGGCCCCTTGTGCTGGCACAGTGTGCCAGGTGCAGGCAGGCAAGCAGCAGCACCATCTCCATGCTCAGTGTCTGACAGGCACTGTGTCAGTGGAGCAGACCCACACAACTGGAGGACAGATGGACGTGCCAGGACGCCAGGACAGAGTGTGTGGCACACCTGCACAGGCCACCCTGATCTGCGTCACAGGGGGCTCCTGTCCTCGCAGTGCCCCATGGCACGAGCCCCATGCCGCGCCAACGGGCTGGGCAAGTCCTGCCCGAGCTTGTCAGGCTGCCGGGAACAGGTCGGGCAGGAGCCAGTGGCTCCGTCAGGCCAGTCTCGAGCCGGCTGTGCCGTGGGCACGGGGCCTATGGGGACACAGAACCCGCAGGGACACGGAGCCCACAGGGATGTGGGAAGACCCAAACCAAACCCCGAGGCCACAGCCCTCCCTGGGGAAACCTGCCCACCCTGAAGGTTCCATCACCAAAGACAGGGGACACCCTGTCCAGGGGGACACTGCAGCCAGGGCACCCCAAGTCTATCCTGGGGAACCCCAGGTCTATCCCAGGGGATCCCAGGTCTGTCCTGAGGGGACACAGTCAGTGAAGATGTCCCGTCCTTGTCCCCAGCTGTGAGGGGTTCCCATCCCGCCACAGAGGGAACACTCCGACCAGGGAGGGGACACTCCAGTCCCTGTCCCCGTGCCAGGGGGGGGCACACTGGGGTTGGGGGTTCTGGGGACACACACACGTACCGGGACTCGGGGGTGGGGGGAGCGGCGTCCCGCACCCGGAAAAGGGGCTCAAGGGCGGTCGGGGAGCCCGGTGACAGCGGCCAGGGGGTGTGTTGGGACTCGGTAACGGCGGGGGGAGCACCGGGGGGACAGGGTAGCACCGGGGGCCCGTACGGGGGATTCGAGGGGGAGAGGAGGGGGGTTTAGGCGTTACCTTCGAGGATGACCTCTCTGCCGGCTCTCTTCAGCGCCTGCACGGCTTGATCGTGGGTGGCATCGCGGAGATCGACGCCGTTCACGGCGAGGATGGCGTCGCCTAACCGGAGCGCTCCGCTCCTCTCCGCCGCCAATCCCGGGAAGATCCGTGAGATCAGCACCGGCATCCGATTCTCCCGACCTCCCTTAATGCTGATCCCGAGCCCTCCCGCCTCCGCTTTCACCACCCGCACCCTCCTCACGCAACCGGGTGCCGCCGCCGCCGCCGCCGCCTCCGCGTTGCCGTTCACCACGCCGTTCACCACCGACGCATCCCCGGCCCCCGGTTCCGCCGTTAAGCTCAGGGTCTCCCCGGTCAGTTCCGCCGACACGCGGACCCAGCGTTCCCGGAGGAGCAGCTCTAGCAGCCCCGTTTTACAAGCCCGGGTCCACACGGCCATGCCGCCGCCACCGCCGCCGCCGGTCACCGGGAGAAGGGGCGGTGCTTATGTAGAGGGGTGGGGCTCTCCAGGCCCCGCCCCCGCCCGCATGGCGCGCTGCGGTAGGTTCGAGGGTATGGGGGGGCGGGGTGAGGACGCTCCGCCCTCCCCTCCGGTGCGACCAATCGCAGCAGCGGCGGCAGAGCCGCCGCTGCTGCGATTGGTCGCGCCGGCGGGGGTGGGCGGGAAGGCCACGCCCCCGCACGCCATGTCTGGATCTGTGATTTATTTCGCGCGCTGCAATTTATTTCACCCCCCGCCCTCCCCTTTCGCTTTAAATCTCCCTTATTCCCAGAGGATGTCAAATTTCCCTCCCTCCATCCTTAGGGAATGAGGCTTCCTGGCCCCACGCAGCACCTACAGAGCCCCATCCCGAGGCTTCCATACACCGGGTGGCACCCGCGGAGCCCCGTCCTTAGGGAATGAGGCTGGACCCGTCCCTAGGGACGGAGGGTCCCTTGCTCCACGCAGCAGCAAAGGAGCCCCCATCCTTAGGAAATGAGGCTTGCAGGTAGCATCCACAGACCCCTATCCTCAGGGAATGAGGCTCCCCTGCCCCACGTAGCATCCAGATCCCCATCCTCAGGGAATGAGGCAGCACCCACAGACCCCCCGTCCTTATGGAATCAGGCTCCCCTGCCCCACATAGCACCCACAGACCCCCATCCTTAGGGAATAAGGCTTCCCCATACCAGGCAGCACCCACAGAGCCCAATCCTCAGGGAATGAGGCTCCCCTGTCCCACACAGCACCCACAGACCCACAAAGCCACTGGGGAGAGAGAAGCCAGCGCTGGGATTGGATGCTGACATGGACGAAGTTTGGAATTTGGGGTGTTACCTTGTCCCACAGCTCTGTGGAGGAGAAGAGGGATACAAGGATCAGGGTGACAGGGTTGTGTGACAGCAGGGAGTCTCACACAGCACGGATTAGCCGTAAGACCAGAGATGTACAGAACAGAGAGGTTTTATTCTGACAGCACCCTAAGAAAATTCCTACAGTGTCCCAGGAAAGCAACACAGAGACAGCTCCTGAGGCCGGAGCAGCTTGTTCTGCTCTCAGGTGCCGAATTTCTTCTGTTGGACAGGCAGAGGCAGCTGGGTTTTGAAGTCCATGATGGGTCGTTCCACCACAACCAGGGAGTTCTCATCCAGCAGATCCGCAAAGAGCAGGGGCTGCAGGGCAGGAGGTCAGAATCAAAGAATCATGGAATGGTTTGGGTGGGAAGGGACCTTAAAGCCCATCTTGTTTCACCTCCTGCTATGGGCAGCGATACCTTCCACTAGACCAGGTTGCTCCAAGCCCTATCCAATCTGGCCTTGGACACTTCCAGGGATGGGGCAGCCACAGTTTCTCTGGGCAACCTGTGCCAAGGCCTCACCCCCCCTCACAGGGAAGAATTCCTTCCATATATCCCATCTAACCCTGTTCTCTGTCAGTGGGAAGCCACTCACCCTTGTCCTGTCACTCCAGGCCCCTGTCCAAAGTCCCTCTCCATGTCCTGAACACCCTCCTGACCCGACTCCTCAACACCATCACCCACCTGGAACTTCTTGCAGATCTTGAAGGCATGGAGCTGCCGCTTCCTGGCCGTCTCTGGAAGCTGTTTCAGGGTGCTCTGGTTCATCAGGGGGGTGCTGTCGTCGGGCAGGGGCTGTGGGGAGCAGGTATGGCCCAGGTCAGCACTGCCCAGGCCACCACCCCTTCCTCAGGGACGTGGCCTGGGCACCCCAAGGCTCACCAGGGACTTGTCCAGGACACAGAACAAGTAGGTGTCATGGAGAAGAATGTGTGAGGGGTTCTTAGGGTTGAAGGTGATGTGGGTGATGGGCGTGTCCCGCTCCAGCCAGCAGCGGTGCAGCCCCCGTCTCTGCACCGTGCGGCTCCAGGCCGTGTACTGCTGCTCGGGGATGCTGAACTCCATCAGCTGCACAGGCACAAGGGGGAACACAGGGCAGCTCAAGGGGTCTGCTCCTGCCTGGCATCACCCCCACACCAGCACAGGGGCAGCTCCAGCTCCAGCAACAGCCAGATGGGCCCCAGAGCCGGTCTGGAAAGCCCTGAGGACAGGGAGAGGACCGGGGCCATGAGGGCTGAACCAGGAGAGCTCCTACCTGTTGGTCCGAGTAGGCAATGACAAGGTTGTTGGTGCTGGGGTGGATGGCGAGGGCTGACACTGCACAGCTGTAGGTGGGCACCAGGCAGTGATGCTGCAGGAAGGACAGTGTGCTGATGGGATCCACTGGGGCTGCCTCTGATCCCCCTCCCCACACATCCACCCCCAAAGTGGAGCCCCCAGGGCCACCTCTGACATCCATTCCCAGACATCCACCCCAGCCCTGCTCCAGGGCCACAGTGATGGCTCCCAGGGAGGGGCCCTGCCCGCTGAGCCTCCTGCCCCCTGTCTCTCAAGGCAGGGGGGTAGTGAGGGTCACTCCTGCACCCACCTTGAAGCTTTTCAGGTTGTAGACATGGATGGCCCAGTCCCCACTGACGGCTGCCAGCCAGTGCCCGTCTGCGCTTGGCGCCAGGAGGTAAACAGCCTCGCAGCACCCTGTAGAGACCCTCCAGCTGTAAGGGCTGCTGGAGTCCCAGATCCCCCCAGGGGACACTCAGACCCATGTTCCCCTGCCCATCTGGTGCCAGGCCATGAGGGTGGCTCAAACACCCAGAGGAAGGACCCACACACAACCCACGAGGGGAAAGGGGGACACACACTCCTCTCTGCACCCAGAACGGGGAGGGGATATGGATCCCAGGGACCCCCAGCTCCCCCCTAGCTCCCCTCAGCCCACACCTGAGGGTGGCCGAAGCGTGTGCAGGTGTTTGCAGCTCCCCGGCTCCAGCAGCTGGAGCACGTGGACAGATCCTCGAGCGGAGGCGACAAAGAGGCTGTTGGAGTCGGCAGAGAACTGGAGCTGGTAGGCTGGAAGCAGCAGCTTGGGCACTTTTGGGACCTGGGAGCGGGGAGAATATAGTCTTGGCAGCCACCCCACTGCCACCAGCGCTCCCTACGTGTGACACCGGCCATGACAACCCCCCAGGGACACGTCAGCCCACCAGGACCCCACTGCCACCCATTGCTGTCACCACTGTGACACTGACCATGCCAGCCCCCCGTGACCCTGCAGCCCCCTCCACCCTTCCTGACCTTCCTGAGGCTGATGCCGTCGCAGCGCACGCGGTACAGGTGGAACCGGGAGGCGGTGGAGTAGCCGAGCCAGGTGCCACAGGGTGAGACACAGCTGCAGTAGATGTGCTCCGGGCCCTGGGAATGCTGCAGGGTTGATAGGAGCCTGGGGGACTCCCAGAGCCCATCTAGTGCCCCCCTCTGAGGGGGACCCCTGCCCCGCTCAGCCCTACCTTGCTCTTGAGCTGCACCAGGTGCTCGGGCATGCGGCACAAGGGAAGGACCTCGCCATCCTTTCCTGGGACAAGAAAGCACACGGAGCATCAGTGATGGTGGGAAAACCACAGAGGTCCTGTTGGGCAGCTGGGGATCCTTGGGGGAGTAACCAGACCTGAGGCATAGCACAGCTCAATCCCAAAATTCTGGGACAGATGGGCTCTGCCACAGGGCCAATGCCGGAGAGCTACACCTGCGACTCACCAGTCTCTTTAGTGGAGCCAAGTCTCCAGAGCTCCAGGTGCTGGGAAAACTGGAAGAGGAGCAGCCGGGCCTTCCTGGCACAGGATACAAGGCGTCGCTGTGCGGAGGAACAGGCAGGATGTCACGGAAATGGTCAGGCTGTCACGGATCCACAGCCTGGCACAACAGGGTGGGGCACCAGCAGAACACCTTAGGGTGCTGGAGACTCCAAGGTGGGGGAGAACAGGCTCCACGGGATGGGAGCCTGGAAATGGAGACCTGGCAGGACCAGCAAGACCAACTTGCTAACTTCTACCACTCCTTGGCAGAAGCCTCCAGATGTACCAGGTCCAAGGAAGGGGACGCAACAGGACAGGGAAGGGACGCAGGGCCAGGGAAGGGACCCCGTCAGAGAAAGGAGGGCACCCAGAGGGGCAAGGAGGTCCAGCTTCTCCCGCAGAAAGATCCAGCCCTGCCCACCTACCCCACCAGTCACAAGACACCACTCTAAGTGTCACTCACGTGGGGAAAGGTGAATTTTCGGAGCACTGCATCATAGCCCTTCTTCTGCACCTTCTCCATCAGCGGGCGGATCACCAGCTGGGCATCCAGGCCTGGAAGCCAAACAGGGATCAGCTGAGCTGGTACCAGGAGGGGAGATCCAGCCTGTCCCGGTGCCCCTGGCAGTCCTACCCCCGGAGATGAGGGCGGTGGGGCTGTGCGCCACGGCCCGCACGTCATGGCTGTGGTGCTGGAAGGGCTTGGTCCGCACCCAGCGCTTCTCCGATCCACCCAGCTTCACCGGCAGCAGCTGCAGCTGGTAGGTGGCTCCGGTCGAGGTACCCACAACAATGCTGTCCTCCTTCTGGGGACAAAAACCGGAATGGGTTTGTGGGAGCAGACTGAGAAGAGAGGGAGGGCACCATCAGGAGGCACCGAGCCCGGCAGCTCCTGCCACGGGCCCCTGTCAGATGAGGGAGGACATGGGAGTCTCACCAACCTCTGCCACAGCCAACGAGAGCACAGCCGAGGTGCTGACAGTATGGGACTCTGCCAACGTGCCCTGCTGCCAGTCCCAGAACTGTACCCTCCCGAAGGAGTCAGCGGTGACCACAGTGCCTCTGGAAAGGAGGGCGATGGCCCAGATCACGCACTCGCGCTTCACCTTTTCCACGTGGTAGTTCACCATGATCCTCTGTACAGTCTGACCTGCACATGGAGGACAGTTGGTGGTGGCCAGGGATCCCCCCAAGCACAGGAGGCCAGTGGGTGCTGGCAGTGCTGTAGGACAGGCCAGGGTCACCCCCGGGGCAGGAGGTACCTGAAGCGACATCAATGACACGGAAGACATCAATGGAGCCGGCGACGATGTGGGTGTCCGAGGGGTGCCAGGACAGGCACAGCACACGGCCTGGGGAGGGAAGCTCCGGGTGTGACCCCACGGGCTCACAGCCCCTCGGTCACCAGGACACCAGGGGGGACAAAGGGATGGTGCTGCTGCCGGACTCACCTTTCCGCCTGTCCAGGTTCCGCTCGAACTGGATCCCTCCAGGAACGACTTGGAAGATCTTAACAGAACCGTCCTCGCAGCCGATCTGTGGAAGGTCGGGATCAGCCTGGCGGCACAGGAGGATTCCCCGCCCCTGCCGCTGCTCCCGATGCCGTTCCCGGCGGGACTCACCGCCAGCTGGGTACCGGTGCCGTTGGCCGCCATGCTCCAGATGGGCCCCCCGCCGCCGTCGGCCCCGCGGGCCGCGCTCAGCCGAGACAGGTCGTACTCGGTGATGTCCCCGCTGAGCCCGGCCCCGAACAGCCGGTCCCCGGCGGCCCAGCACAGCGACTCCACCGTCCGCGCCTCGTGCCCGGGGATCACCTGCGGGGGGACGGGCGTCACACCGCGGCACGGCTCGGAGCGGCCCAATAGAGCCCGGTACAGCCCCTGTACAGCCCGGTGCGGATCGGCAGGGCCAAGTAAAGCCCGGCACAGCCTCGGTATGGCCCGGTTCGGCTCGGTACAGACCCAGTACAGGCTCCGTACGGGGCCGGTACAAGCTCGCTAAAGCCCAGTACGGCTCGGTACCGGCCCAGCACAGCCCGGTTCGGCCCGTGCCGGCGCCCTCACCTTCTCCTGGTAGTAGTTGGCGGCGAAGTTGTACACCTCGACGGTGCCGTCGGTGCGGGCCAGAGCCAGGCGGGAGCCGCGGGGCTGGCAGGCGAGGCAGCGCACGCCCGCGGGCACCAGCCCGAAGAACCGCACCCGGTGCACCTCGAACTCGCCCATCGCGCCGCGGCGGCCCCGCTCCGATCCCGAGCCCGGTCCCGGCCCCGCTCCGCCCCACGTGCGCGAGGCACCGGAACCGGGGCTGCCCGGGGGCCGCACGTGACCGGAGGCGGAAGCGGCGGCGCGGCGGGAGATTCGCGCGCGGCTGGCGGCGGGTGCGGGAGCGGCGCGGGGGAAGCGGGAGGGGGTCGGCCCGGGCCAGGCGGAGGGGGGGCGGATGGGAGGGGCCCGGCCCCCGAAGGCCCCGTCGAGCGGCCCCGCCCCGGCCCCGCCGCCCCGGCGCCGCTGGAGGGCACCAGCGCCCCGCGCAACCGGGCGGCGGCACCGGGGCGCTGCGGGGCACCGAGAGGGGGAGTGTGGGCATGGGGGCCGCAAGCTCCGGGGAAGGTATGGGTCTGTGGACGGGCTGTGGGACCCGAGGGGGCTGCAGGGCCCGCGGGGGTGGGTATGGGTGGATCTGTGGGGTCCGTGGGGCCCGGGAATGGCTGGAGGGCCCGGGAAAGGGATAGGTCTGGGATCTGGACATGGCATCTGTGGGGCCCAGGGGCAGGAGCTCAGCCTGGGGACCCCAGGGGTAGCAGGCCCTGCCCCATGCCCTACCTGTGTCTCTGCAGCCCCCCCCAGGATCTGACATGGTGCAAATCGTCATCTCCAGGTGAGACCCTTGGGGTCCAGCCCCTGCAGCCCTGTGCCGGGGCACGGCCAGGCCCCGGGTGACCACCCTGGGTGACCCCCCTGTCTCTCCCATAGCAGCGGCACCGGGAGCCTGGCACAGTGGGTGCTGGTGGAGCTGCAGGGCGAGGTGGAGCCACGGCAGAGCGGGAGCCTGGCCGGGAGCCTCCTGGGAGATCTGCACTACACCTGCGAGGTGAGGCAGGTGGCACTGGGGTCCCCCCTGTGGACAGCCTGGCCCTACCTACCCTCACCCTCCACTCTCCCCAGGGCGTCCCTGTGCTCATCGTGGGCCACCACATCCTCTATGGCAAGGTGGTGCAATTGGAGAAGCCGTTTGCTGTGCTGGTGAAGCAGGGAGGAGCCCCCCAGCCCAGCCCTGGGGAGCCACAGGGGCACTACACTGTCTCCGCCCTCATCAAAACCAAACTGCTCTTCAAAACCCGCCCCAAGCCCATCATCACCCACGTGCCCAAGAAGGTGTGAGGGGGATGGATGGGGGCTGTGAACTTCATTCTGCTGCTGGGAAGAGCAGCAAGGACTGAGAAAGATCCAGGACCTCATCCCTGTCCTGCACAGGGAACTCTCAAGGTGATGAGTTCTGTGTCTGGGCACCCTGAGCCCTTCCTGGGTCACTTGTCCCCCCAAAATGACTCTTTTCTGAGAACCATAGATGCTGTGGGTCACTCCAGGGGACATGGTTCCTGAGGGGCAGGGACCTCCTGTGAGCCCATGCAGGGATGTCCTATCTGAGGGCTGCCCTCAGTGCCTGAACTCAGCAGTTCCCAGGGACCCACGGAGGTGCCAGCATGGAGATGTCCCCCTCTACCCCTCCCTGCATCTGCGGGGACACCAGTGCCAGACAGGGACTCAGCCCCAGTCTCCCTCAAATCAGGGCAGGGGGACCAGGAACCCTCCCCAAAACACAGCACACATCCTTGATGCGAGTCTTTATTTCCACAACTCCATCAGGATATAAAAACATTTTTTCCCCTAAAATATGAAAAGAATCCCCCTGGCAGGTTCAAAAATAAATAGATTTACAAACCATCCATGACAATACCAAAGAGCTACAAAAGTCTCCTAAAAAACCTTGTATTAAGTTAAACAAAAAACAGCTAAAACCTCCATTGTAGAAAGGGGTTTTCATCCAAGTCCTGACAAAAAGGACCCAGAGGTCAATTCCCTTGGGAGGGGAAAGGTTGGGAAGCACCTTGCCTAAATCCCAGTGTCTTCCTACTGTTGAGAAGGCAGTGGGGTGGGAATGATGGGGCCATGAATTGGCCAGAGCACCACCACGGCCCCTTTGGGGGGAATGCTCCACACAACCCACAGCTCCCCCCATTTTCCCAGTTTCTCCACACCAGGATTCCCCCATTGGCTCTTTGGCAAAGCTGAAGGGACCTGCTGCCCTCCTGGAGCAGCCGGCCCCCCCCAAAAAGGGCTGGAGGGGCTCCCCGTGGGTACGTGCCTGCACGCAGCAGTGGAGCAGAGGCAGCACCATCCAGCAGTGCTGGCACCGTGCCAGACGGAGACGGTGTGTCCTGGGGGTGGGAAGTGCTGTAGCACCGTGGAGGTGGGACTGAAATCCCTATAAAAAGCACCGAAAGGTGGAAAATTCTGAATTGGGGTGGGGGGAGCGCAGCCAGCAGCGCTCGGCACCAGGATGCTCCATAGGGCACAGCAGGGATGTGGCCAGCGGCACCCAGCTGGGTGATGGGCAGCCCTGGCTCAGCTTCTCCACAGCCAGCTTGGGATGGAGAAATGATAGGGAAAAAATAAACATATTAATAAAAAAATTAGCAAGATTTCTAGATTTGCTGAGAAATGCCAAGGGGTGGGAGCGCTCAGCGCTGCCCGTTGGCTCTGGGATGGGAAAGGGGACTGGGGGTAGTTATCCTGGCACTGCCCAGCACCTGGTGGCTCCAGGATGGGGGAAGAGGGGATCTGAGGTGGTTGCTCTGGCACACAGGGACACCCCAGCACCTGGCACTTCTACCATCCCAGCTCCAGGATGGGGGAAGAGGGGACTGGGGATGATTGCTCTGGCACACAGGAACCCCCCGGCATGTGGCACCACCCTGCAGTCAGACCTCAGTGAAGGCCAGCCCACACTGCTCCTCCCGCTTGCCACAGCGGCGGGCGACGATGGCCAGGTAGAGGGTGAGCAGGGCCACCCAGTAGCAGGCGTAGAGGATGGCACCTGAAATGAGGAAGACCACCTCAGTCTCGCTGAAGAGGTCCTGGCTGTAGGCGGTGTAGGCCAGCCCACCCAGCAGCACTGCCACCCACACCGACACTGGCAGCAGCCCCACAAAGTTCACCACAATGGTGCGGCGCCCTGAGGTTCCCCAGCCCGACTTGTTGATGGTGGCGATGGCAAAGATCTTGGCGGGCAGCAGGCTGGACATGTAGAGGAGGGCGTAGAGGGACATGAAGATCATCTCAGCATTACCACGCAGGAAGCAGGCGTAGGTGGCCTTGATGACACCCACCAGCTGCACCGTCAGCAGGAACAGGAGGATGTTCCAGATGCGACCGCGGTAGAAGAGCTGGATGACGGTGGCAATGAGGAAGAAGGGGAAGAACCCAGTGACCACCGACTCATAGGTCATCCAGAGGTGGTGCTTGTGGAACCACAGTGCATTGTAGAGCCACTCACGAAAGTAGGACTTGCTCCAGCGGGTCTGCTGGTTGAGCCAGCGCAGGTACCGCGTGGGTGTCTCCGTCAGGCACTTGGAGCGAGCTGTGTACTTGGTCCGGTAGCCCAGGCTGAGCACACGGTTGGTGAGGTGCCGGTCGTCCCCGAAGCTGCACTTGCTGCCCAGGAAGGTCTGGTGGTACCAGTCCTCAAGGAACTGCTGCAGGAGGGCGTTGCGGTACATGCCCAGGGGGCCGCTGATGCACTGCACGCACCCGAAGTACGACTGGCACGCACGCTCCACGTTGAAGGCCATCCAGTACCGCACGCTGCTCAGGAAGGAGAGCCATGAGTCGTACTTGTTCAGGATCTAGGGAGAGGAGGGATGTGAGCTCTGGCACTGCTGCAGCCCCCGGCACTCCCAGCCCTGCCCTCGCCTCGCCGCCCTGGGGTGCCCTCCCTCGCACCAAGGTACCTGCACATCGCCACCAACGCCGCCAACACGGGGGTCGGCCTCCAGAATGCGGAGCATCTCGGCAGTGCAGGCGGGGTCCAGCACCGTGTCTGAGTCACACACCTGGGGGCAGAGGGAATGTTGAGCCCCGCTCCCGCCGCCCACACGCACCCGGCAGACAGCCCAGCCCGCAGCCGGGCAAGCCTGAGCCATGGATGGCGAGACCAGGCAGGGCCCTGGAGGCCGGCAGGCGATGGCAGGGAGTGGAGCACCCCGTGGTGCCTGGACACCACTGCCCCAGGACACCCATCCCCAGAACTGATGGAGGACCTGTCCCAGCCACCCTGGGGACCTAGGACCCTGCGCTGTGCCACGCTGTCCCACTCAGTGACACCATGTCAGGGCACATGCTGAGGAGGTGATGTGGCACCCTTGCAGACAGGGCTCGACCCCTTGGCCACCTCAGTGCCACTCACCCCCAGCCCCAGTGCCAGTGGCTCAGGGCCGGTGCGTGGGGCCACATCCAGGCACCCAAGTGCTCCTGCAGGCTCCCAGGGCTGCTCCTATCCCACCCACAGCCCCTCTGCCCAGCTGCCCAGGCAGGACACTCACTGCCCACGTCCCCCCAGCCCATGCATCCACCTGGATGTAGTCCACAGAGTCTCCGAGCGCCCGGAAGGCCGTGTACATCACCTCCCGCTTCCCGCCCCACTTCTGGAGGATGCAGGAGTAGGTGTTGCTGCGCACCAGCGCCTGGACACGGGCCAGCCCTTCCTGCAGCCCGGCCTCTGTCTCTCCCTCGCCCTGCGCGTGGAAGTTGCTCCTCCAGATGTAGCTGCCTGAGTGCTCGGAGCCCATCACGTCATGGAAGATGTCCAGCATGTAGGTGTCATCAGGGCCGTTTCCATCCACCACCATCACCACTTTGAGGTCAGGGAAGGCGATGCGCTTGACAGAACGCAGGCACTTCGTCAGGTAGTCGGGATCCTCCTGGAAGGCAGCAATGCAAAGGGCCACGGAGCGCCCCGGCCGCACCGGTTGCCCCTCGTCCCGCATGCGCCGGTGCTCCAGGAAGGCAAAGAGGCTCTGGATGAAGAGATGCAGCCCCAGGATGGCCCCGTAGAGTCCAAAGGAGAGGTAGTGCTTCTCCGTATGGATGAACTGGTACCCTGTGACGTAGGCAGCCAGGATTCCCCCCAGCACTGCCACGGCAAAGAGGCTGGTCCCCACGACACGCAGGGCCGTGGAGAGGCTCCCTGGCATCTGGAGGAACACCAAGGAGCATCAGGGAAGGGACAGAGGGACACGCTCCCCACCAGGCCTCCCCATAACACAAAAGTGGGGGGACCCTGCTCCTCTGCTGCCCCATGGACACCCTGTCCCTTGCTGGTCACTGGTTTGAGGGTGACACCTTCCCAGTGTCTCCATGGGGCCAGATGAAGATGAGGGTCCCAACCACCCCACTGTGCAGGGTGGCAGGCGAGGTGTGGAGGTCCCAAGCACCCCACAGTGCCCAGTGCCAGCACCCCCTGTTCAGCCAAGTGGGAGCACAGCTGCTCCCAAGAGATGGCTGGGCTAGAGGACAGGGAAGGGCACAGGGACGCCAGGGATTAGGGTGTCCCCGGGGAAATCACGGCCACCCAGAGCCCCCCAACACCCCGACCGCCTGTGGCGGGACCCCTGGCTGCAGGGGTGGAAGCACCTAGACCCCCCTCCCCGCGGCGAGATGGAGACGAGGGGACGGGCAGCGCGGGCAGGACGGGACTGCAGAGCTGCACCAGGGCACGGGTGCGGGCAGGGGGTGCGGGCATGTCGGGGGGTGCACGACCACGTGCGGGGGTGCAGGCAGGGCGCAGAGCCAGCCCCAGGAACACCCGTGCCGCCGGCAGAGCCCCTGAGCAGCCCCCCCGGGGCCTCTCAGCCCCCGGCGCTCCCGACTCCTCCCGGTCCCGCAGCCCCCGGCGCTCCTGGCTACCCGCTACCTCCGACCCCGTAGCCCCCGGTGCCGCCGCCGGTCTCGCAGCGCTGCAGGAGAGCCCCGAGCCGGACCAGCGGGGCCGGGAGGAAGAAGGAGGGGCCGGGACTCACCGTGGAGGTACCGGTACCGCCGCTCCCCACCCGCCGCCGCCGTTGTGCGCCCAGCCCGGCCCGTGCGGCCCCTTTATACCGCGGCGGGGCCGGCACCGCCCGCAGCCCGCGGGGGCCCCGCCCGGCACCGGCACCGGCACCGCCGGCACCGCCCCCGGCACCGGCATCGGCACCGGCTCCGGCTCCGCCCGCAGCCACCGGGGACCGGCCCTGCACCGGCAGCACCTGGCACCGGACGCAGCCCCGCACTGCGGGAGTGATGACCGGCACCGGCGGCACCGGCAGCACCGGCATCAGCGGCACCAGTGCTGCACCGACACGGGCATCATCACAGGCACCGCGGTACAGCTGCTGCACCGGCAGCACCGGCAGCTGCTCTAGTGCTGCACCGGAACCGGCATCACCATCAGCCGGCACCGGCACCGGCGCAGCGCCACGGGCCAGGGACCGTCACTCCATTTCCCCCCACCCCGTTCTTGGGCCCCTCTTATGACGCCCACGTGTCACCTCCCTGTGCTACCGTGTCCTCTCACGGCTATGAGCCACCCGTGTCACCCTGTCCCTGTGGCCGGTGGGTGCCGGGACAGGACCAGGGTCAGCCCGGGGACAGCAGCACCATGTTCCCGTGCCGGGCTGATGGCAAGGGACAGCCAGCTCCGGGAGAAGCCATTCTGAGTCCATAGGAGTTGCAGTTCGGCTCTGGGCTTAAATCCGGCACTTTCGTGTTCCTCACCCCAATACGGGCCATTGTGTCCGATTGCGCTGGGAGCCGGATGCGAAGTGACACCAGGACTGGACCCGGAGCCTCCGAGTGCCGGGAGCTGGGGAAGGGAATCCCTCCAGTGGGAGCACCCTGGGCAGGCAGGTCCCCCTCGAATGACATCCCCAGCAAGGCAGCGATGCCAGCTGGGATCTTCCCAAGCGCCTGGAGCGGGTGGTGAGGAGCTGGTGAGCCCATGGATGGGACAGGGATATGCCGGGACCCTCAGCACCACAGGCAGGGCTCCCACAGGGCAGCAGTGGGCTGCGGGGGTGCAAAGCCCAGCACAGTGGGGTCAGACTGGTGTGGCCTGTGTCACTGCCGTGGTACTGCCAGGGTCCCTGTGGCTACAGGTGCCTAACTACGGGGAGGGGGGACACAGGACAGGGACAGCGTGTCCCCACATCATAGCCCTCCCTGTGCCCTCATCAGAGACCCCTCACTTTTGGTGTGCCTGTCCAAGGTGGGAATCAAACTACCTCCATCCCCAGCACAGCCATTGCTTTGCTCCCAGCAGCAGGACAGTTGGACACATCCTTGCTCTCAGAGGCAAGACAGCCAGACACCTTGTTCCCAGAGGCAGGACATGTCCTTATTGCCAGAGGCAGGATGGCCAGCCAGTGTCCAGCCAGTGGCACCAAAAGAGACTGTCCATTCCAAATTCATCCTCCACCACTTGTGGCAGCCCCTGGACAAGCACAGCTGGTACAGCAGCACCCTGGTGCATGCCCGTGGTCCAACACAGCACCGGGAGCGAGAAGAAGCGCTTGGCCACCACTGCTCTCTCCAGGGAGGACAATGTGCTCCTGCTGCCACTCAGGACATCACATGGAACAGCACGGGGGTGGTGACACAGCTCAGGACCCCCAGCCTGGTAGGGAAGGGGTGTGCCAGACCCCCTCCAGTATCTGGTATGGCACAGGGCAGCTGGGAAATGGGCACCTGAGGTTGTACACATGGAGGGGCTGGGGGCTGCATGGTGCCAGGGGAGTGAGGGGGGTAAGGGCTGGGTTCCTGAGGACTCTGCTCCCCCACCACCGTAGGTGTGCAGCAACTCCCAGTGCAGGAATGAGGCCTGTGGTGCTGCAGCACCCATGGGGGCTGTCCTGGCTGGAGGCGGGGGTGACCCCAGTGTTGGGGTGTCCCAAAGCACATGGTGGTGAGCGTTGGTCCCAGACAAGTGCCTACAGCCACAGGGTCCTACAGCCCCTCCTTGGCATGGAGAGAGCTCCTGGTGCCACAGCGGAGGGGCCCATCCTCAGACTCTGTGGTGAAGGAGACCCCAGACCCCCCAGCATCCCTGTGGTGTATGATGCCAAGGGGGGGCCACGGACGCTCACTCAAGGGGTGCAGACAGCAGAGTCTCTCACCCTCCCAACTCCCCTCAGGGGCAGCTGTGGCTGGTTGGCCACAGGGAGCCTGAGGCACTGGCCCCACTGGCTGCTATGCCAGCCCAGGGACTGATGCTGGCCCTGGGGGCGATGCCCATCCTTCCACTGGACCCAGGACATGGCCATAATGGCACCCAGAAGCTTCACATGACCCCCACAGACGCCACAGACACAGGGCTGAGTGTGTCTCTGTTTAATCCCACACCTCGTCCCAGCGAGGTTCCCCACCCCATCCGGCACCTGCCGGCAGCATCCTGGGGGCACAGCGAGTCCTTCCGTTCTGGGAGCCATTGGCCCCGACATCAGAGCAGAACAGTTCATTTCCACAGGCTCAGCCCTGCTACGGCAGCACAACAATCTTCTTCTCCAGCGTCTGTGGGGGGAACAGGACCCTCCTCATGACGGTGTCCAGCTCCTCCAGTGCCAGCTGTGCATGCAGCACTGTGGCGCCGTCGCGCTCGGCCATCACCACGTGCTTCAGCAGGCGGTACAGGTCCCGCAGCACGTCCCGCAGCACCTGGATATGGCGGGCATGGAAAGTGTCAGCACCCACTGGTGCCTCGCCCACCCTCGCCCCCTCGGCATGTCCCAGCAGGTGTGGGGCTGCCCCTTCCCCCAGCACTGCTGGTGCCAGGACACCGCGGCACCACCACTGCCGACCACAGCTCTGGTCTCCTGTGACTCAGTTTCCTCACACACCAGCAGCACATTGTGGTAAACCTCCAGCCCAAGGCACAGGGGGATGCTGAGATCCCGGCTGCGGGGATCCCCATGGGGAACCAGCTGTTTCCTCCATAGGAGTTGAGTCCCAACATGCTTGTTACTGGGAACTGGGGAGGGAGACCACAGTGGAGGAAACACTGGGCATTTCCAAGTCAAATCAGTGATGAATAACTCCCACGGCTCCTGAGAGCTGGCACTACCCACAGCATGACACGGCCCCACGGCACATCCCAACAGCACAGAGGGATGCCCCCACAAAGTCCTCGCTTTCCCAGGATCTGCTGAGTGGGCCCTTTCGTGGGGGAGGCCAAAGTTGGGGGTCTCAGTCCCTTGAGACTTTCCCTGGAAGTTGCTTGGGAATGAGCCCTGCAGCCCCAGTGGGGCAAGGATGCCCACAGGCCTGTTGAGGGCTGTCCCTGCCATGGGGACAAACGGGGGGTGACCCACCTCGGTGACCTTCTCGCTCAGCCCCCGCAGCAGCAGAACCACCACGTGTACAGCAGCTCTTCGCACCTCGGCCTTGGGGTCCGTCTGGGCTATGGCCGTCACACAGCAGGTGACCTGTGGGGACAGGGCAGGGGGGCATCAGCAAGGGCTGCGGCATGTGGGGGATCCTGGCTGAGCAGCTGCTGCCATGCTGGGGACATCCCGAGGATGAGGATGGGACCTCAGTGCCTGGCCTGGTACCCAGCTGGGGGGTCCTGCTTCCTGCGGGGCATGGGATCCGAGCAGCCCTTCCTCCTGCTGGGGCCAGGCAGCACATGGATGCCTCGGGAAGCTGTATAACAATCTGCACAAAAATCAGGCAGAGCCAAAGGAATCTAATTAAACCCCAGCAGTGACAGCCAGGAGAATTAGCAGAGCTTGCACCCTCCCAAAATAGCAGCGCGTGGCGTGTTGGCATCGCATCAACCACCGGGACCCACTGGTGCCGAGTGGCAACCGGGGGAGAAGCCTGAGTGCCAAATCCATGTGGGCTCCAGCTCCAGGAGCACCAGGGGGGTGAAGCTCTGACTCCCAGGGGGCACAGCCCTCCAGCTTGAGGGCTGCTGGATTGCCGACAGCTGGGCTCACCCCACCAGGATCACAGTGCCAGCGGCTCCAGGCAGCCGTGAGTGTCTCAGAGCCTGCAGCCGGGGCATGGGAAGGCTCAGCCATACTGATAATGATAATTATGATAATTATGATAACGGGAGGGTAACTAAGTGTCATTAAGCAGGAGGTGTCTCTGGCAGGCACCACCTGTGCCCCTAGGTCTCCTCTGGCAGCAGCTGCCATGGGTGGAGCAGACACCTAAAAATCAGGGCTAGAACCTCCTGAGTGTTTGCTTCAGGCCCAATGGCTTTTATACTCCATGGTATAAGCAATTATCACTCTTATCGCTCATGTCTTTTGTGGAAATGTTCCATTTCCATATGGAAATGTCCTATTTCCATGTCCACAGCAGCCCAACCACACACTAACAAACCCACTTGTAAACAAGCTATGGCCCCACGCTGCCCAGACAGGGACCCAGGGAAGGATCGAGCTGGTACCTCCTGGACAATGGATCCCAGCTGAAAGCCAAGGTGCTGGCAGAGCTCGCCCAGGTTGGAGAGGCTGCTGGCCCGCAGTTCTCCGTCGGGGTCCCGGGCACCCCGCAGGAAGGCCCGGATCAGCGGCTCCCGGTGCTGGAACACCATGTCCCCTGCAGGACAGAGCAGAGCAGTGTGTCACTAGCATGGAAAAGCCCACAGCCCCTTCCTGCTGAAGCTTTGGCTCCTTTAGGAGCAGATGGACTGGGTATCCCCCTTGCAGCACTGCAGAACAGCTGGATGCAGCAGTGTGGCTTCTGCCCCTTGGCACATGCCCTAGGGGGGGCCTCCAGCATATCCCAGTTCCTCCATTCAAAGTCTCGCAGACACACCAAGTGTGAATCCCAAATTCCCACATCTTTCAGACCCAAATTCCCATCCCAATTAGCACAGAGAGGCGCTGTGGACGTGTGAGCTGCTAATGAGAGGTCAGGGCCCGTGTCCAGCATCCACAAACACCCTGGGAGCACGGTCATCCCATGGGAGGTGGGCAGCCGTGTGCCCCATGGTGTGGGCATGGCTTCCTGCAGGAAGAGGCTCAAGGGGCCAGAAAGGAAGCTCCAGCAGGCTAGCTGGCCCATGAGCTCAGTGGTTTTCCAGTTCTCCCAGGCTCTGGAAGCTCCTTGGATCCTGGTGTTGCGCAGCTGATGGAGGCAGTGGGATGGATGCCTTGGGATGCCCTCAGATGCAAGGACATGAATAGTCCCTGTAGGCAGTGGAGGGTCCCCATCCCACTGCACATGGGGGCTCAGGGCTGGGGACTAGCACAGGGTGGTGGAGCTTGGGGCAGTGCTGTGATGCCAAGGATGGCCAGGTTTGCTGCAAATGCATCCTGCTCTTGACTGCATCCCAGGGGTTGGAATTATGGCAGTCTGAGTAGTGTTGGGTGATCTGAGTGGGATGTATTCCCTTGGAAGCCAAGAGCAGACAGGCCCTGTGCCAGATGGCCACAGAAGGAGCATGGAGCATTTCCCTTCCTGCTGCAAAATCCCATTCTGGATGGGAAAAGCTGCTCCAGTGGGATGGCAGGCAGGGATGAGGACATGGATGGGGTGGGAGAGAAGCAGAACAAGAGATCTTGGCAGAGCAGGACATCTTGAAACTGCACAAAACAAAGCGATCCTGAAAGTGCTGGATAAATCCTTGCTCTCGGATCCTGAAGCTTTGCAACAGAAACAACTTGGTGCAATTTGTTCTATAAATACGCCGGCGAGCTGGGACGCGCCGGAGCTGCTGCCTGCGGCAGCGGCACCGTGGGGAGCAGGGAGAGCACAGGGAGGCTGTGCCACCGTCCCCAGGGCAGCTGCCAGGGGATGTCCAGCGCCAGGGCGGACACATGGACATTGCCCAGGGTCTTCAGGGACTGAGGGGCTCTGCTGCTGATCACTGGAGCCCCCCAGGAGATAGTGGGATGCCCTGTCCCCATCCCAGTAGGGGGGCTGGACAGTGGCACAGTCTGGCACCGGTGGGATGGCACAGCTGGCAAAGCCCAGGGATGCCAC
Source organism: Neopelma chrysocephalum (assembly GCF_003984885.1). NCBI lineage: Eukaryota > Metazoa > Chordata > Aves > Passeriformes > Pipridae > Neopelma > Neopelma chrysocephalum. The sequence goes on from NW_020897727.1 coordinate 5,579,423, forward strand.
CACGGCCGGGGGATGTAGCAGAAGTCCCAGGGAAGTCACGGCCCCAGGGCCTGGGGGGTCCAGGCTCTGCAGGAGCAACCCCGAACAAGTACACAGTGCCTGGCTGGTGACCAGGGACCCCCATCTGGCTGTCCCAGCAGTGAGGCACCGGCTGCTGGCCCCCTGGAAACGGAGAGCTCTGGCTGCAAGCTCCCGCTGGTCTGGCCTCCTCTGGGGAGTCAGATGAGGCATTTTAGGACGTGTCCCAACAGCAGCTGATGGAAAGGCCTCATACAGCTTCTACCTCTCAGCCCTGCGTGTCCAGGCGCTTCCCAGCAGCCTCTGAGCCCGGTGCTGCTGGCTGAGGGGACAGTGGGCTGCTGGCAGGATCCGCTGTCCCGCTCCTGCCATTGGCAAACCCCAGCCAGCCACCCTTCAGCTTCCAGACCCTTCTCTACTTCCCACAAAAAAAATCCCCCATTGGCTTTCCTCCTGGGATTTGGCAAGGCCAAGAGGTGCTGTGGCTGACGGCAGCGGGCACTGCCATGCCCAGGGCCATGGACTCACCCAGCGCCCGGGTGACGCGCATCAGCACCTCGCCCAGCTTCATCCTGGTGACAGTGGCCATGGCGTCCTCAGTGCCCTGCACTGGGCATTCATAACGTGCCAGCAGGATGGGCAGGATCTGCTCTGGGTACTCACTGGAGAGCAGGGCAACACCTGGGGGGGACAAAAAAGCTGGAAAATCAGTAATTTGGCAGTTGGCAGCAGGTGCCCGCTCGCTGCTGCTGGTTGATGTCCATTGACTTGGTGTGGACTCGGTACACTGGGGGCAGCTGGGCACCACAGGCAATGCTCAGGCACAGGGTCTGGTCACTGCTCCCAGCTCCCAGCCACTGGCACATGGTGCCAGTGTGTCCTTGCCCCTACTGAATTCACCTGGCCCAGACTGGGACCTGAGCCCGAGTGCACCCAATGCCTGCTGCATCTCCCCAGGGATGACAAGGGATGATCAGATCCAGGATACAGGACACAGGCTAGGCAATGCCATGGGGCTGCACCAGCTTTGCTGTCCCTGTGGAGATGTGGGCTGGGGGAAGTGCCAGGCAGGGCTCTGGCAGCACTGGGTAACTCTCTGATGGGGAAAGGTGGCTGCTCTCCAGGGAAGGAGTGAGCAGCAGAGGCTGCCCTGGCAGTGCCAAGCACTGAGTCACGGTGAGCCCCAGCTCCCGGTCCTCCAGGAGCTTCACCTCCAGCCCTGTTCCCTGGTTATCGGAGGGCGCCTGGTGTGGGTCACCCTTTGCAAGCCCAGGCACATCCGGCAAGGCAGTAACATCTCCTCTGGCACTGCCTTATCCCAGAATCACAGAGTTGTTTGGATTGGAAAAGCCCTCTAAGATCATTAAGTCCAACCGTTCCCCCAGCACTGCCAAGGCCACCAACTAACCCATGTCCCCAAGTGCCACATCCACATGGTTTTTAAATCCTTCTAGGGATGGGGACTCCACCACTGTCCTAGGCAGCCTGTGCCAGGGCCAGACAGCCCTCTCCATGAAGAAATTTTCCCAATATCCAACCTAAACTTCCGCTGGTGTAACCTGAGGCTGTTTGCTCTCGTCCTTCCCTTGTTCCCTGGGAGCAGAGCCCGACCCCCACCTGGCTCCACTCTCCTGTCAGGGAGTTGGAGAGAGCGAGAAGGTCCCCCCTGGGCCACCTTTTCTCCAGGATGAGCCCCTCCAGCTCCCACAGCTGCTCCTGGTGCTCCAGACCCTTCCCTAGAGCCATTCCATTCTCTGTCTTATGATGAGGGGCCCAAAATTAACTCCAGGATTACAGGTGTGGTGTCCAGTACAGCAGGAATACACCACTGGAGTCCAGCTCAGCGATAGCCAGTGGTGCCACAACACCGGCTCAGCCCCAGCCCTGCCACTGTGGTGGGGAGTGAGTGTGGCTGTGGGGACCCAGATGGGACAGCCACCAGCCCCATGCTCAGCACGGCTCACCACAGGTGCTGCTGCCACGGGCCGGGTGAGTCACGGCCGCAATGAACCGCATCAGGGTTAATCACGGCCGCGCTGCCAAACGCGGCGGCAGCTGCACCGGCGCGTTAATCACTGGGACGGTTACAGCCTTTGTGTTTCAGCCGCTGGGCAAGGACAGACCCGTCTCTCTCAAGACTGTACAGGCAGCGGGAAGCAAAGGATAAACTCCTTTCCCAACTGCTGCCAAAGGTTGCCAACCCAATGGAAGCAGTGCCGGCATTGCTGTGGTTCAAGGGAACGGCACCTACTTCCATGGAACCCGGCTAACTGTGACCAGCCGCGTCAGCTGTCACACAGGACACTTGCACCACCCACGCCTGCGGATCCCATGGGCAGCCTGGTGCCACAGGGCTGTGCTGAGGGCATTGGAGCAAGAACCAGCGTGAGGGTTTCCTGGGAAGTGGGAGTGGCCATGGGAATGGACCTGGCAGAGCCCTGAGGGAGCACCAGTGTGTCCCCATGGCCCTGCTCCTCTGCCAACCTCAGCTGAACAGACCACTCAGTGGATGTCAGGCCAAGGTGCCAGGGCTGTGCCCACACCGTGCTGGAACTGCAGCCCCAGCTGGTGGCACAGACCTGGCAGGGAGACAGTGACCAGCTCCAGGGAGTAAGAATAACTGGGAGACAAAGCCTGGAGCTTCAGGAACTTGACAAAGAGCCCACACATGGCTCCAGGCTCGACCAAACAGCACAGAGCCACAGTCTGGGAGGGCAGGAGACACCAAGTCCTCAGCCCGGCCACAGCTCTGCTGTTCTTCCTTCCCTCTCAGTGTCCAGAGCCCTCCAGCACAAAACCTTCCCTGACAAAGTACTGGCACTCATCCCAGTGGGTGCCGCTCACCTTGGATGGCTGAGAGGTAGACGAAGGCGTCCTCGTGCTGCACATTCTCCAGGAACACCTAGAATAAAGGGGAAGCGCCATCAGCAGTGACTTTGGACCGGACCGGCAAGGCCAGAGGGCTCCAGTAATCAGGACCATCTCCAGCCCAATGGCATGATCAGCACAAGCTCTGCACTGCAGCACAGGACAGGGACCATGGCAGGGGACAGGGACCTGGCAAGTGACAAGGACCATGGCAGGAGCCCAGTACCTGCAGCAACTTCTCCTGAAGCCGAAGTGCCTCTGGATCCCGCTGGGTGACCAGGCTGGCGAGGTGGCGCAGGGCAGCAGCGCGGGCGGGGGGCTGGGGGTCATAGGCTGACAGCAGCAGCTCCTGGAGCCCAGCTGGGGCCGAGCTGTTGGCACACGGGGCTGGAGTGGGATCAGTGGCACTGGGCTCGTGGCCTGTGCTCTGCTCTGTGCTCTTCTCTCCACGAGCTGAGGGGCTCTGTGCTGCAGTGGTGCCCCTGGGCCCTGGGCTTGGGGCTCCACTGGGAATGCCAGCAGGGCTTTGCGCTCCCATCCCAGGCTTCCTCCCCAGCACACTGTCGGCAGCGGCGCCCACTGTGCCGGGGGCACAGGCCCCATGGGTGCAGATGGCGATGCGCAGGTCTGAGGCCAACTCCTGGGTGAGGGGCTCGGGGTAGGTGTGGGACAGCTCCTCCAGCAGCGGCACCAGCCGCTTCAGCACGGAGAAGTCGCTGGATTGGAGCTGTGGAGAGAGAAAAGCAGCACTGGCACCACCACAGTGAGGATCCATCTGCTTCCTGGGATGCTCCAGGCAGGGCAGGAGAGCATGGGGATGATGAGCCCCAGAGTCTGTTTTGTAGCCCTGTGGCCACTCCCATCCCCATCCCTGGCACCACAAGCTCCTCTCAACGGCAATGCCCACGGCCCAGCACCTATCCCATCTCTGGCATCTCCAGCAGGTGCCACGGGAGAAGGTGAGAAGGGCATAAGCCTGGAGGACAGCCGTGTCTGTGCATGGAGGCCAAAACAGGGACATCCCTCCCATCATCTTCCCAGCATCGTGTCAGGCTTGCCGTCAGTCCTGCCTGGAAGGATATTCCTGGCACGGCAGCTGCCACCTGTTCTGAGCAGGAGAAGCTCCTGCCCTAACCTGGATGTAACTGCTAAATTCTGTGCTGTGAGGCCTGAAAAGGGTGCTTTAGCTTGAGTGGAGAGTTTGGATGATTGCATAAAAACCCCTTGGCTGCTGAAACCCAAACAGCTCTGCAGCTGCTTCCAAAACCTTTCACATTCCATTTCCCAAGTTACGTCGCTCCCATTAATGCCAGAATGGGAGCAGGCGCTCGCCTGGGAGGGGCCCATTGCAGCCACAAGACTCTGGCTTTAACTTCTCTCCAAGTAAAGTTCTTTTCCCAGTGTTAGAAATTTAGCAATAAGACACAATAAATAAATGGAAAAACCATTAACAGCTGAATCTTCCTTTGGGCAAATCCAGGGATGAAGCAACTCCAGCAGCTCAGTGATGGCAGTGCATCAATGGATGGGCCATCACTCCCATGGCAGCTCTCTCTCTCTCTCTCTATATATATAGGTATAATGTGGTAATTGAGTGATGTAAATAATAATATAAATAGGTAAAAAATGTAAATATAAAAATACAGAGGACTTTCAAGAAGGGTACAGCCCACATGGGACATTTGTTGCACTCCGCAGCTGGAGCCCGGGGTGTGTAGGGATGCAGAGGAGGCAGTGTTGGTATTTAAAGATGCTGTACATGGCTGCACTGCTCTGTCATCACCTTCTTGAAAGCAAACTTTGGATTATAAATTATTATATTCATTTATAATATTATAGTATATATAATTTATACTATATATGAATATAGTATACATATATAAATCAATGAAATTAATTTCAGGGATGTCATGCTGGGATTGAACCCTTGGCCAGTGCCCCCACACCGCTCCAAGGAAAAAATAATATATATAAGTTATACATACATACATACATACATATATATATATGTATATATACACACATATACAGGCTGGGACTGAGCAGGGACCCCAACCCAAGGCACCCAGTTCCCCTGCCACAGCCCCCCTGGGCTGGGGCTGGCAGGGCCCATACTCCCTGTCCCCAAGCCCCCCAGCTTTGCCCCTCACCTGGACAGCCCCTCCAAGCAGGGCAGCCACGAGCCCCATGGCCATGGCAAGGGTCTGTGCCTCGGCCGCCGCGCCAGGGCCCCGCGCTGGGCTGACACAGGCCCGCTGCAGCACGGCTGCCACGAACTCCTGCACCTGCCAGGGGAACAGCAGTCAGGAGGAGGGATCCCCAGGGTGACCCCACCTCCTCTTTAGCCCTCCTGGTCTCTCCATCCATTTGAATTTCCCAAGCCTATGCCGTTCTCTAACACAAGTCCATACAAATTCAAGAAGAGTTTGGTCAATGCTCTCAGGCACATGGTGAGATTGTTGGGGTGTCCTGTGCAGGGCCAGGAGTGGGACTCAATGACCCTTGTGGGTCCCTTCCAACTCAGGATATTCTGTGGTTCTGTGAAACTCTTCCCACTTGGCTGCTGTTGTCACCTCCCCGACCTTCCCTCTCAGATCATCCCAGTTGCCTTCTCACTACTTCCCCTTGCCATCTAACCTGAGCAGGTGAGGGGACTCAGCAGTGTTGGGAGCCCTGGAGAGCTGGGGGATGGATGGGGATGCACTGGGGATGCAGGAGGGAGTCAGGGCTCTCAAGGTAGCTGTGGGTGTGCTGGAGCCCCTGAACCACACCCACTCCTCCAGAAGCAGCACAGATGGGCTCCCTGGGATCACAGCCCCCAGCCCCATGCCAGGCTGTGTGAATCCGTGGGTGAGGACTGTGGGAGCATCGATGGAGAGTGGCTGAGCCACACAGCCCAGTCCACTAGTGGCTGCAGCTGCCAGGCTCTGGTGTGGACTTGGCAAAGTCACACCCACAACAACCCCAGGAAAAGGTGATGGTTAAACTGGTAGGGGGTTCTCGGCAGCAGAAGCCCCCATGAGTCTGCAGGAGCAAGGGAAACCCAGCTCCATCTCTGCCTCCTGCCCAGCTCCACCATGGCATGGGAGCTGGGAAGGCAACTGGGATGGTCTGTGAGGGAAAGTCATGGTGGTGGCAACAAGGCTCTGTATGGAATTGGGCTAGAGAAAAGCTTGGGAAATTCCAGAGCTCAGGAGCTCCAGTCTCAGCCCCACGGCTCCCCAGTGCCAAGTCCCCTTACTCCCACACAGTTGATATTCCAGCTGGGCTATTTCCCGTGTTCTCTTACTTTTTTATTTTTCCCACAATATTTTTATTCCACAAGCCTATAACGATCCTGCCTGGCTGGCATCGGCCTTCTTGGCACCGACACTTGTGATCCCACGGGCTTTCTGCCTTCCTAACAGACCTTGAAATTAGGGAGTTGATGTTCTCCATGCCTTATTTTCTCCACACCATGGCTTGGGACAAGCCTGGGAAAGGGCTGGATCAGGGTCACTCCAACCTAACAGGTGCGTTGCAAAAGAACTATTGTGCTCCTATTCTGGAAAACAAAGTAGGAGGGCAACAAGGTCCTATTGCACCAAATCCCAAACTTCCAGCCCCCAGGACACAGGCACTGGGTGCAGCCATCGTTTCCTCCTCAGTTGCCAGCTTCCTTGAGCACATCCCTTAAGGAGGGAGGCTGTGGAAAAAGGCTTTGGAAAAGGCTGCAAAAAAGGCTCAGGTACCTGCTGGGATAATTATGTCAGAGCAGAAATTTCAGCAAACAGCAAGAAAGTCAAAGAAGTTGGAATATCTGCTCTCACAACACAGTGACACACAAGCTGAAGGGGTTGAAATTATATTTAATGTAAAGAAAAGGAACATTGTGAGTAAACAATTAGTAGATGGCTGCTGAGAAAAAAAAGTAAAAAGAACTACTCTAGAAAGAAAAAAAACCCCACTTTACTGTGGGAGAGGAAAAAACCTTGAAAAATAAACCCCTGGGGCACAGTTGTTTCTCAGGCAGGAGGAAAGAATCCTTGGTGCAGAAAGGAAATCAAGTTGACCTTGGTTATGTGGCAAAATATGTAAATAAATGTGCAGCTGAGGGGGGCCACAGCGGCCGCTGTTCCAGGGCTCCAGCCTTGGGAAGACGGATCCCACTTGTTCCCACCCCATTAGGGCCCCCCAAACGCCCCAAGGAACCTGCTCAAAAGCTGCACTGCCACTGCCTGTCCCTGTCCCAGCCCAGGGGCCTCCCTGAAACACAACTCCGGGCAGGAGGATAATGGATTTTTTGTCTGGATTTCCTTGGTGGTGGGTTTTTATACCAGACTCAGGCTGGACCCTGAAACCTGGCAAAACTCTTCCCTGTTTCCCACCCTGACTCTTCAGCCCTGCAGGTGGGTGTGATGGGGAGGCAGGTGGGGACAAAGCAGTGCTGGCTGTGTCCCCCCCACCGCTGCAGAGCACACAAAGGATCCTTTGTCCCAGAGGGAAACGTGAGGAAACCTGCCTCAGCAGTGACCGCCTCTGCCCACGGCAGGCACGGAGAGCTGGCACAGCCGGGGCAGTGGGGTAAAAAACAGCAATAAAGAACAGGATGTGGAAGTTTAAAGACTGCAGGGGAATACTGTGCTGCCCTCAGTGTCCACCTGCATTCCTGACTGGAACAGTGTGGGACAGCCAACCCCACCCAGTGTGTGCTGAGGGGCAGATGTGCCGTGTTTTAACAATCTTTTTTGGGACATGGTCAAGGAGCCCCAGTGGCTTTGGAAATTACAACATTTAATAAATTTTGCACTGCCCATTCACTGACATAGCAGCACAGTTAGACCAACCAAGTTGCTCCAAGCCCTGACCAACCTGGCCTGGAACACTTCCACAGATGAGGCATAGCTCTTCTGGGCGACCTGTGCCAGGGCCTCACCATCCTCACAGGGAAGAATGCCTTCCCAATATCCCATCTAACCCTGCCCTCTGGCAGTGGGAAGCCATTCCCCCTTGTTCTGTCACTCCAGGCCCTTGTCCAAAGTCTCTCTCCAGCTCTCTTGGAGCTCCTTTAGGCACTGGAAAGGGCTCCAAGGTCACCCCAGACCCTTCTCTTCCCCACATTGAACAATCCCAACTCTCTCAGCCTTTCCTCCTGGAAGTGTTCAGCCAATCCCCCTGGGCTTTGCCATAACCAACCTGCACAATATCAGTGAACACAGTGTCCGAGACGCTCTCGCACAGCGCAGCCACGAGCTGCAGGACCAGCAGCTTCCTCTCCTGCCTGGCCTGATCCTGCTCCAGCTCCAGCAAACTCCCTCCAGGCTCCACAGTCGGGTTTGGAGTCACCTCGTCCTCTGCAGCCACCTGAGTCAGCTCCTGACGGGAAGGAAGCACAGGGCACGGAGACGCAGTGGTTAAACATTGGTAACCAGTGCCAGGAATGTCAGTTGACTCCTCACACACCAGGACCTTCCAGCTGAAGGTCTCTGAGAGCTGCCACAACTCCTGGGAGTCCCATCCCTATCCCCTCATGTGACTGTGCGCTGGAGGGGGGACACAAAAAGCTCAGCCCAGCCCAGGCCAGGAGGGAACTGCAGGGGTTCCAAGCAGGATGAAAGGAAGCAGGTGCTGGGGCCCCTCCATAAAAGCCAGGGAAGCAACAGGGATTATTCTCAGCTTCCAACACACCATTAAACTTCAAACATGCTCATGTTGTTAAAAAAGCCCAGGGGGGATAAGGGTTAACCCCTTCAGGGACAGGGCTGCTCCCTCTCCTTGGCTCTCCCACCCAGCACACAGGGCTGTCCAGCACGTGCCGTATCCTGGGATACACAGGGGGATGATTCCTTTCTTTTGCCTTCTGCTTGACCCAAGGAAACCATTCCTGCAGGTGTGCCCCAACCAGGGACAGGCCTGCCCTCACCTTCAGGCAGTGGATGAAGAAGTCTCCGGTCAGCCCACTCTTCTGGCAGTGGGACAGAAGCTCCACCAAGCTCTGCACATGGGACTGCTCTGAGGAGATCTTCTGGTACAGGGCCTCATCTTCATCACTGGAACAGGTCACTGGGTCATTTACACAAACAAATCCAGACCCCCTTGACTCCCCAGCTCCAGGGCAAGGTGAAATCCCAGTCTGCCTTTTCCTGAAAGCCTTCCTTCCCAGTGTTTTCCAGTAGAGCCTGGAGGCAGCTGAGCCAAACACTCCCCAGGTCATTTGTGATCACTTGCTCCTTTTATTATCAAAACTACACTATTGACAGAAACCATGAGCCCAAACCCAGCCATCCCATAAATAACAGGATTAGTGCTGGCTAAGTCATGTAATGGTCAGAGCCATGGAAGCAGGGACATGAACATGGGCAGAGCCAGGGCTATTATGGAGTAAGTTTAAAGTATTCCCAGTTTAACCAGGGCAGAGCTGCTTCTAATTGTGGCCTTCCAGTACCTAAAGAGAGTTTATAAAAAAGCAGGAGAGGGACTTTGGACAAAGGCCTGGAGTGACAGGACAAGGAGAAATGGCTTCCCACTGCCAGAGGGCAGGGTTAGATGGCATATTGGGAAGAAATTCTTCCCTGTGAGAGTGGTGAGGCCCTGGCACAGGTTGCCCAGAGAAGCTGTGGCTGCCCCACCCCTGGAATTGTCCAAGGCCAGGTTGAACGGGGCTTGGGAGCAACCTGGTCTAATGGAAAGTGTCCCTGCCCATGGCAGGGGGTGGAATGACCCCTTCACACCCAAACCAGTCTGTGATTCTAACTCAGGTCAGGCATAGATTGAAACAAAAGCCAAAACAAGCATATTTGTGGGGATTTTACTGTAGGTGCTCCCAGCTCCTGGCACACCCACCCCACGGACACCCCTGGACACAGCCATGTCTCTGCCTATCCCACAGCACTGCCCTGGGCCCTCCCTGCCAGCTCACAGCCCCCGCTTTAAACTGAATCTCCGACCGCTGGATATCCCGCTCTGCGTGGCTGGAGACTAATGGCTGCAGTTTATTCCCAGCATGGCCATGCTCTGCCTCTACTTAGAGACCATCTGCACACACCAGAGGAGCTCAGTCACTGCTCCGCCACGCTGGCATCGCCAGAGTCCTTGCTGTGACAGTACCACCTGTGCCCAAGGGACTCCACTCACTGTGCCACGACACAGGCTCAGGCTGGACAGTGGAAGTTGAATTTGCGGGGAGTTGGGGCTGAAAAAGCACATCCCATTCCCAGACAGTCCTCAGGCAGGGCTTGGAGTCAGGAAAAGCAGGCAGGGAGTGCACACCAACACTCAGGTGGAGCATGATGCTTTTTGGGGCTGGAAATCAGAGCTCTGTGTGGCATGCAGAAAATCTGGAGGCTGCATGGGCTGTGAGGAAGCATCACCTGCTTGAGCTTGAGGGGATGAGACCATGGTGGGATGGTCCCAGCAGACCCCCACTCACCCAGGCTCTCTGACAGGCTTCTCTGGACAGCCCTGGGTGCTGAGTGACCCTGGGGACTGTGCCCACAGCACTCACCTGATGGTGTCCTCCACTGCAATGGCAGCACCGCCCTCGCTGCCCGCACAGACCCGGCACCGCGGGTGGAGGGTGGGCACGGAGCTGCCCAGCCCAGCCAGGCCTTCCAGCACAGACAGTGACCGCTCCCGCTCCGCCTTCTCCAGGAACCACAGCAGGATCTCCTGGCATAGGGAGCTGGCAAGGAGAGAGGAAGCAGTGGTGACATTGTTCTACCCACTGCTCCCCTCCCTGTGTCACACGTTTTGGGATGACGGACACGACTGGAGCACTCTGAAGCGGCCATGGCTCTCCTTGGAATGCTCTGGCTCCTGGCTCCAGCAGCTGAAGGCATTTGTGACAGTTTCTAAGGGGACCAGAAGCACATCCTGCCCTCTGGCATTCCCAGACAGAAGGATTTGTGTCCCTCCAGACTTGAGCCCGGTGAGGAAGGGAGCATTGTGAACATCCCTGGCATGCCGTGCCTGTGCCTCATGGCTAGGTGACAAGGGCTGGTGGCAGTGCCAAGGGAGAGCAGGAAGGAGACAGGAGCACTGTGAGGTTGCGTGGGAGCCCTGCCAAGGAAAGATGCAGGTTAATGAGGTGGAGCGGCCGCGCCGTGCTGTGCCAGGGGTCTGGAAAGCTGAACACTTCCAGGCAGTTGCGGGTGTAGTCATCCCTGCCAAATTCCTTAGCAAAGGGAGCAGCGACTGCTGGCCCAGCAGCGTGAGTTTGGCATGTTCCACCAACTTGCCACGGCACTTGCTGCTCTTTGAAGTGATTAACGATGTCTTCAATAGTAGCAGAGGCCGTGTCTACACACACCTTTTAGGGAAAGCCTGCACACGCCAAGATCACCAGAGAACAGCGTAACCCCACCAGGAATGCTTTCACCAGGCTGCTCCAAACTCCTGATAGCCCAGGAAAAGCCTGGGGGGAGCAAGGAAAGAGGACAGCCAGTGCCTGGTCACCGCTGTCCCTGTCACGACGACTAGCACACATGGTGCTTTCCACTGAGCATTCTGGGGAACTGGGTATGGCATGAGGGACAGCTGCCAGGAGGCAGGTCCTGCTTGGATCACAGGAGAGTGATGCCAGACATGAGGAGAATGATCCTGTATTTCCAAGGGCCAGCACCTGAGCTGTTTTATCCAGTTTTTATCCTGTTTGTAGATCACTCTGACACCCAGCCGGGTCCCAGCATCACCACCTCCATCGACGGCCAACCACAATCCCTGCTCTGGGCAGAGTCAACCTGCGCTCCCAAGGGCACGTTTGTCTCTACATGGAACATTCTGGCTTCAGGGAAGACAAAAACTGAAGTGAGAACTGCTTCCTTAGGCACAGGGCTGCCAGTAAGGTCATGTACCCTGCCTGTGGTTCCTGCCCTATTGGAATGAGAGCTCCTTGGGATGAGAAAATGGATCTCTGCTCCTGTCTGTGCCCACAGAGTGCCTGTTGGAGGTGGGCAGAGCCAAGAAGAGCCAAGCAGAGCTGAGACGATCCTTCCTTACCGTAAGTATGACACATTCTGCTTGGCGAAGGAATAGAGGGAAAAAACCACTCCCAGGACTGACTGTAAGGATCCCAGCAGCAGGCTCGAGCTGTCATTCCCAACCACATACACCTACAGAGAGAAGGGCACAGAAAGGGGAGTCAAACACCTGCGTGGAACAGAGGGGAGGACAGGAACACGTCTGCGCAGAGCGGCTGCTGGGGAGGATGGTGGAGGGTTCTCAGCCTCTTCCTTCAGTCTGGAGCCTGTTTTCCCTGATTATGCCATATTCCCTATCAAAACCTGGCTTCAGCACCATTTTTCTCCAAGTATTTCCTTAACCACAGCAGGCTCCAAGCTACAGGAAGGCTGCAGCCAGATATTTGGGAAGTCTACTGCTTAGAGGTAAGATCCTGCCTTCCCTAGAGATGCAACAGGCACCTTGGAATGAGCAAATCTTTATGGAATTATAGCAAATCTCAAACACAGAGATCAGTCCCTAGCAGGGCAGCTGGGCTGATGGGTGCTGAGCTGAGACACCAAGCTGCCGGGGCTCTGGGGGAGTTGCAGGGGCTCTGGGCATGTTGTAGGGGCTCTTGGGGGCCTGAAGGGGCTCTGGGGGAGCTGCAGGGCCCTGCTCCTCTCCTCCACCTCAACCAGCAGCCTCCCAGATCACTGTCAATGCCCTCTATGAACCCAGCACACCCTTCTCAGGCTCACTGCATACAAGTCCCACCTTGCTGCCCATAGAGCACAGGAAAAACACAGAAGCCTCATGGCATTCACAGAAGCCTCATGTAATTGTGTTTCCTTTTGTATCCTTTTAAAGGAATTATCCAAAACTAAAAGCCAGGTATGATGCTTTTAGTCACAGCCATAAGCTGGGAAAATTTGGTCTAGAAAGTGGTTAAATACCAAACCCTGCCAGCCGGACCCAGGATTTACTCAGTGTTTGGTACTCAGGTCCTGGTTTTGGCAGGCTCTATCTCCCTCCACAGTTTTTAGCTTAAAAAAAGGGGGAGGGCAGGGTAATAAAGTCTTTTCCCAAGTTTTCCAAGGGACTTCCAGCTGTCTCATGTGGTCAATGACCCGTTCAGAAAGTGCTGTCCCTCTACAGCAGAGTGAGTCCCCACTCCCCACACCTCTGATCTCCTGTTCCCCACACTTCCAATCTCTCACTCCCCACACCTCCAACCTTCTGCTTCGCACACCTCTGACCTGCTCCCCACACCTCCAACCTCCTCTAAACACCTCTGACCTCCCACAACCCACACCAGGACCTTTGACCTTCCTTCACAATCCCTGTTCCAGGGCTGGAAGTGCCCTGGGGACAGACCTGCCTGAGGCAGTGTGACAGCCCAGGTAGGAGGGAGATGGCCCTGATAACACCCTGCCCTGTTCCATTGAGGCAAACAGACCTGTTTCCCTGTGCTAATCCCCACGGAGCCATTCCTCCTCCCCAGACCCTTGTGTACACAAAGCCTCCCTGATGAAGCCCCAAGGATGGTTTCTCACTCAGCATCAAATGACACCTGCTAGACAAGAAACCTCCCCAAATCCAGGGTCCCCTCACTAATCTGGCTGCTGTCAGGCCTCCAGCACTCTGCCATTAAGGAGGGACCCACCCCAACCCCCCCAGCACGGCACTGGGAGGGAGCAGCCCTCCAGACCAGTCTCTGCCTGCCAGCCAGTTACAACAGATCATTACTGGGAAAACAGACAACAATTCCAGCATTTAAGAGCTTAGCCTGCCTCAGGGCATGCCAGGAACCAAGTCACCAGCTTCTGAAATTTGAATTCTAGGGTTGGAGATGTCCTTCTGGGTTGGAACATGCAGCAGGAAGCTGCTGTCAGGGCCAGCAGGGGAGCCTGCAGTGTGGCAATGGGGATACTGGTGGGAACGGCAGGAAATGGCGCTATGAGGGAAGGTGTCAGAGGAGAAGCCTCCACAAAAAACCCTGATCCTTCATAGGGAACACAAGGATGGACCCCATCTCTCCCCTAGACATGAAAGCCAAGATCTGTGCTCCAGTGAGAACTTAAAAGACCCTTCCAGTGCCTAAAGGGGCTCCAAGACAGTTGGAGTAGGAATTTAGACAAGGGCCTGGAGTGAGAGGACAAGGGTGAATGGCTTCTCCCTGCCACAAGGCAGGGTTAGATGGGATATTGGGAAGGAATTCTTCCCTGTGATGGTGATGAGGCCCTGGCACAGCCCACGTGGAGGCCAGGGTACTCCTGAAGATGAGGATGAGGTGAGTCTGTGCATGACTGCAGGAGATGCTGGGTCTGTCTGGTCCAACACACACTGAACTGCTTACAAAGTCTCAAACCAGCTCTTTTTTAGAGTTTTCTCCCCCAGATCAGACATGGTACCTTGAGAACATCTTCCACGCAGCTACCCAGCTCTGCCTCTGGCACCAGCATGGTCCCTGCTGCCAAATCCTCCACTGCCAGCTCTGGAAGCAAAGGGCAGAGACATCAGCACCCTAAAGCACCCCCGAGTGTGCAGCAGCAGAGCAGTCCTCCCACACTCAGCACCAGAAAACACTTCCATGGCTCCCTTCCCTCCCCTCCCCATGGGAACAGAGGAGCCCTCGTTAGCTGTCCTAATTGTGCTGCAAACCCCTAAGGACAATGGAAATCAAGGCAGACCACAATTCACAATGATGAATGATTCCCTGGAGAGCTGCTGGTTGGGTGGGGAACCTATGGCTTCCGTCTGGAAGCCCAAACCAAGGGTGTCAGACTGGGAGAGCTTCCCAAGGAGCCCATGGCAGGAGCCACAGCACTCGGCTCCCACGCTGGAGTAATTTGGCTCAAGTGGCAGTAAATATGATGTAACCACACAGACAGACGTGGCCAGCATGGACAGCTGAGCTCACGTGGTCTGTAGCCCAAAGAAATTCGGATGGAATGACAAAAATCAGTGAGGAAAGAAACCAGACCGTTCCCGGATGTGGTACCTGCTGCCTCAGAGCACCGCAGGAGCGGGGACAGCAGGGGCTGGAGCAGGTGCCTCTCTGCCAGCTGTGGGTGCTCCCTGGCCATGGTGAGCACCGTGGTGGTGGCCACACGCTGGAACTGCCGTGCTGTCACTTTGTCCTGGATGTGTAGCAAGTCCAGAATCTGCAAGGAAAGTCCATGACAAAGGAACAAGGATCAGCACGCCCTCAGAGGGGGCAGCCTGGTTCCTGGCAGCAAACAAGGACCTGTCCATGTGCTCCTTTGCTGGTCATCTGGCACGACATTCCAAGTATGGAAGAGCCAGTGTCCTTTCCACGCACACAGAATGCTTTTCTGGGCTCAAACCAAGAGCCTGCACCACTCCCAGAGCCAAAGGCTGGAAACAAGAGTTCCACACAGAGCTTTGTGTAGTGCAGTGTCGAGCAGCTCGTACAATCAACATCATCCAGCATTTCAATAAAACATGGAAAATTCAAGAGTGGAAACGCGTCCCATTGCCAGAAAAACATCTCCACGTTATGCTGGCTCAAGCCCAGCACCCTCCAAGCTGGAGTTGGCTCTGCATTCCCAGGCAGAAGGGACGAGGGACTTACCTGGGGGCACACCTGTCTGTAGTAGTCCTCGAGGGAGAGGCACTGCTGTGGGCAGGAAGCCAGGATCTTTGCAACTGCGTCACATTTCCTCCAGTCTAGAGCTGCTGCTTCAGCGCCAGCACCACCTGCAGCAGCACAAATCCAGGATCAGCTCTGACTGGCGGCCAGCTCTGGCTGAAGCCAGGTGTTCCTGGCCAAAAACTGGATTTTGAGCTTTCATTGCTGTCATTAAACCAACCATCTTTCAGGAGACACCTGAACTTAAAGACAGAAGGGGGAAAATTGCTGTGCGAGAGCTTTGATAATGGAAAATAACTCCTACGGACAGGTGGACAAGCCAAAAGGTGGAGGGAGGTCATGCTTGGAAGTGCCATCAGGTTGGTCTTGGCCAGAGGAGGCTTTGGCACTAATATCTGTGGGATCCAGCTTTTGGATAGCAATAGTTTCCCTCCCTGCCAGGACACGGAAAGCAGGGGATGGGTCTCATTGTCCCTACAGCTCTCACAGCCCAGAGTCCAGCATGGCTCCCACTGCATTGGCACTGGGACAGGGCACTCCTTGGGACAGACCACACTCTGGACACACATGAGGTGTGACCCCACAGAGGCATAAACAGCTAAATGGTGTTGGAGGCTTTCAGTGTAGGCCTCAAAAATGACAGTGTACCCCAAATTAGGGCAGTTTGGGAGCTCACCACAGTCAGAGGCAAAATCTGCGTGTCACCGAGTCATCTTGGCCTAGCAAAAGCTGATTGCCATGTCCGTACTCTGGTGGCTCTGCCCCGCTGGGCCTCTTGTGGGATGAACCATTCCAGACACCTCTGAATCTGTGATCCTGGAGGCCCAGAGCCCCCACTCACCTCCTGTGCCCTCCAAGACACCCCGAACCACGGCCTGCACCCCATTGGGCCTCAGCAGCCTCTCAGAGAGCAGGCGCCCACAGAGCCGCCGCAGCCAGGCTGGAGCCGGCCCCAGGCCTGCCCTGGGACATGGAGCACTCTGGAAAGGAACACAGGAGCAGGGTAAGGAGTGTATTTGCACACTCTTGTGCAAACCCCATGGATGGGCAAACAGCCTGTGTCCTGCCAGAGAGCACAGGACATGGACAGGCTTTGAACTGCTGCTTCAGCCAGTGGCACAAAGCAAATTAGGAACTAATGACAGGCCAGCTGGAAGGGACCTACAAGTACCATCAAACCAACATGCCTTAACTTTTGGTCAGCCCTCAAGTGTTATTCCATCCCTGGCAGTGTTCAAGGCCAGGTGGGATGGGGCTTGGAGCAACCTGGTCTAGTGGAAGGTGTCTAGTTGGAATGGGACAAGCTTTAAGGTCCCTTCCAACCCAAACCATTCCAGGATGCCATGATTCTATTATCCCTTAGAGACTTTCCAAAACCAACTCTCAGGAGATTTCCCATCTCCTCCTCCCCACAAGGCTTTGGAATGGCCCCAAACAGCAGCGAGTGCCCTGTGTCACCCCATGAGCGGGAAGGGGCAGGTTCTGGAGGAGCAGGAGCTCCACTTGGCCGGGCACAGTGGATATGGGTGCAAAGCCAAGGTGGCACGTGCCGTGATGACAGTCCCTGGGTTCACACCCACCTACGCACCCCTGCATGGCAGGGCTGGAATGACACACACCCAGCAGCTTCATCAGTGCTCCGGGACTGGTTTCTAAAGTGTAAGAACATTTCCAGGAGAGCAGCACCCTCGGACTGTGGGAACACAGCAGCACTGTAGGTACTACACACCCTGATGGCCCTCAACTGCTGGGTACCTGCTTGGGCGGACCTTGCAGGACGAGCAGCTCCTGCACTGCCAGCGGCTGGTAAACACGGTCCAGGATGTCCTGCAGGGCTTCCCGGCACCGAACCCGCTCCGCTTCCGAAACACCCTGCAACAAAACACTCCGGGGTGGTGAGGGCAGCCTGGCTGGGCACTAAACTCACCGGCTGATCCGGTGTCCTCTAGCCCCTTCTGGGACTCCATGGCCTCTGTCCCTTCTTTCACATGGGGAATTACGGGCAAGACATGGGAGGGAGCGCTGGGCAACCAGCCCGGGGCTCGGCCCCGGGAAGCGGGCTGGGGCTTGGCTGGGCACCCACACCAGCCCCGGGAGAGCGGGGACACGGGGGGGCGAGTGTCGCACGGACCTGGCAGAGGGCGGCGGGGCCGTGTCCCAGCACGCAGAGCCCGGCGAGCAGCAGGCGAAGGTGGCGGGCGAGCAGCGGGGCGCCCAGCGCGGGTAGCCGGGCCAGCTCGGCCAGGGCGGCGGCGGCAGCGAGCAGGCGGGCCCCGCGGGGGCCGGGCGGCGGCGAGGGTGGCCCGAGGCACGGCCCGAGCCCCGGCGGCAGGTGCGGC
>NW_020897727.1:5602179-5620276 GCF_003984885.1 Neopelma chrysocephalum
ACTCAGCGAGGCCCAGCCCGCCGCCCGCGACAGCCGCTCCTCCAGCGCCGCCGCGTTCTTGCGCAGCGTCTCCGGGCACAGGGTGGGCTCCTGGGCAGCCTCGGCAGCGCTGTCCCGGTCACCGGGCGGCCGCAACAGCAACTCCAGCGCCTCCACTATACACCCCAGCTCCGGCTCCGGGTCTGCGCCGCCCGCCATGTTGGGGTCGCTGTCAGCGGGAGACGCCATCTTGCGGGTCAAGGGAAGGGGCGGGGCCAGGCTCTGGCGCCATATTGGGAAGGTCGAGCGAGGGGCGGGGCCGCACCGCCCGCCGCCATCTTGGGGAGGTCGGGGAAAGGGAGGGGCCGATCCCAGTGCCTAAAGGGGCTCTGCGAGAGCTGGAGGGGGATTTGGGACAGGGGGGAGGAGTGACAGGACAAGGGGAATTCCTTCCCACTGACAGGGGGCAGGGTTGGGTGGGATATTGAGAAGGAATTCTTGGCTGTGAGGATGGTGAGACCCTGGCACAGATTGCTTAGAGAAGCTGTGGTTGCCCCATCCGTAGCCATCACAGCCAGGTTGGATGGGGCTTGGAGCAACCTGATCTAGTGGAAGGTGTCCCTGCCCCTGGCAGGGGGTTTGGAAGGTCCCTCCCAACCCAAACTGTTTCATGACTAATTTCCCACTTGCCTTTTGGAGGGGGCCATGGCTACAACTGTGGGGGAGGTAAAGCCTTTTAGCACCAGCAGAGCCTCATGCAGAGAGGTTTTCCTAAAAGAATTTATTATTTCAATTTTATATAAAAACAATACAATCAACACTTGGCCAAGGCTGGTTTCCCAGCTCACATCAGACCCTTTTTTCATGATAAAAAATACAAACAACAGCTAAACATGAGGGTCAGGATTTCGGGAAAGCCCTTTGATTTCTGAAAGCACCTTTCATTGACTGCACACTAATTACACCTGGCGTGATATGGGAGGAAATCAAGCCATAATCTGGGATACGGAAAAATAGAAATCTGCCTGTACATACTCCAGCAAATACAATTCCCTGCGAGGGCGTATCTTTGGTCTGTGTCGATCGAGCACCTCACCCCGCTGCTCCAGCGCCGGGTTCATGATCTGAGCGCGGTGGGAGAGCGGCTGTGCGGGGCTGGGAGCACGAGGTATTTTGAAGACTGCCAGAGAAACCCTTTTTGTCCATAGAAAAGGGAGGGAGGAGCTGATCCTGGCCTCCTCAGCTGGGAGCACCTCAGCTCCAGAGTGGGAAATGGCCCAAATGGAGCCAAGGGGGCCAGGAAACACACAGACTCCCCAAAAGCCCCGCCATCCACAGTGACACCGATCCTCCCTCAGCGAGGGGGACGTGGGCACTGGGTTGAGCGGGTGTTGGATGGGGGTTTGGCCACCCCTGGGCAGAGACCGAAGTGAGTCCAGAGGGGTGAAATGAGGTGGGGGCAGCGGGGAGTCCCTAATCGTCCTCCTCCCCGCCGCCGTAGAGCTCAGCCAGCTTGCGGAAGCGGCCGCCCCAGTCGTTGAGGTAGTCATAGTCCTGGTCTTCATCGGAGTTGGAGGAGTTGAGGGAGCTGAGTGAGGTGGCCTCCGAGCCACTGCCCTCATAGTCAAACACCAGCAGCGAGTCGTAGGGGGGAGCTGTGGGGTCCGTGTCGGCTGCCTTCAGGTTCTGGGAGGGGCAGAGGAGTCAGTGCCTGTCCACCCTGCACTGGGGGCACCCCAACAGTGCTGGGATGGATGGGGGTGTCACCCCCTGGACTCTCTGGTTCAGGACTCACCTCATCGATGAAGTTCCCGATCTCATCGGGGTTGGCGGGCCGGGGCCGGTACTGGGGGGCAGCCATCAGTGGGGGGGCCACGTCATTGCGGATCACCTCAGGACGGGCATCCAGCCCGCGGTGCAGTTGGCTCAGGTCATAGTCCTGGGGGGACACGAGGAGACAAGGCTCGAGGGACAACCACAGACACCACCACTGGGACCCAGCAGGCAGGGGCTGGTAGGCACAGCCATCCCACCTGGTCCTCCTCGCCACCACCCTCCTCGTCGTAGTGGTAGACATTGTCCCTCATATCGTCCTCGGGAGGCAGCAGTGGCTCCTTCACCACCTTTCTCCTCCTCACAAAAAGCAGCAGCAGCAGCAGCAGGACTGTGGGCAGAGGGACAGGGCGTCAGGGCAGCGGGTCAAGGGCAGCCCTGTCCCTGTCCCTCCCGTGGTACTCACTGAGCAGTGCCAGGATGCCCCCCAGGATGCCCAGGATGGCGGGGACGCCCATGCCTCCAGAGACATATGCTCGGCGCTCGCAGTTTTTGGCCGGCCCTTCGCAGCTGCAGACCTGCGCTTTGACCGGCGTGATCTGATCCTTGCCCTGGGCGTCCAGCAGCTTCAGGAAGACGCTGTACTCCCCTGGCTCCAGCTCCTTCTTCATGCTCAGCTTCACCAGGTCTTGGTGAATCACGGAATTGTTTGGGTTGGAAAATGCCTCCACAAGAAAATTGAGTACAACTGTTCCCTCAGAACTGGCAAGGCCACCACTAACCAATGTCCCCAATTACCACATCCACATGGCTTTTAGATCCCCCAGAGATAGGGATGATGGCTCCATTACTGCCCTGGGCAGCCTGTTCCAGTGCCTGACAACCCTTTCCATGAATGAATTTTCCCCAATATTCAACTTAAACCTCCCCTGGCACAATTTGAGGCCATTCCCTCTTTCCTGGTACTTGTTCCTGGGGATCAGAGCCTGACCTCCACCTGGCTCCACCCTCATGTCAGGTAGTTGGAGAGAGCAAGAAGGTTCCCCCTGAGCCTCTTTTCTCCAGGCTGAGCCCCCCCTGCTCCCTCAGCCACTCCTGGTGCTCCAGACCCTCCCCCAGCTCTGGTTTAGGGACAACCTTGGCACCAGCACAGGACTTTGCCCTGTGGCACTTCCCCAGCCTAATGCCCACTATGGGCCCTGCACCAGCACAGATGGCACCCACCTGGTGGAGTCACCTTGACAGTCCAGTTGATGCTGGAGCCGTGCACCAGCTCTGCCCTGAAGGGGAAGGTGTTGGGGGGCAGGTCCTTGTCGACGATGTTCAGTATCTGCTCCTCAGGCTGCCGGTTGCAGATGTCAAAGTTCCGGGGCTCTGGCACAGGCCCGTTGTCATTCACGTCCTGGAGGAGGAGGAGCAGTGTCCCTGTGCCAGTGGCATCCAGTGGTGACCCTGTGGGGCTGAGAGTCAGCGAGGCACCCGGGGAGGGGCCCCAGGAGCCGCGGGGGGACAGAGGTGCAGCAGCCCCCTCCCCAGGGCGTGGCCGTCACCCTCACCGCTGTCCACGGCCAGGACGATGGCCTTGTAGGTGCTGTTGATGGCGTGTGCTGATTCCCGGTCCAGTGGCTGTGCCGCTGTGACGATGCCATTCTCGGGGTCAATGGCCAACCACCCCGCGGGGTCGCTACCCATGCGGTACCTGGGGGGAGCCAGTGGTCAGCGGGGGGAGATGAAGGGGTGCCCAGTGCAGCACAACTCCTCAGGCACCCCAGCATGGCCCCCTGCCACTATCACCCTTCACTCACGTGATTTTCTGCCTCTGGTCCTTGTCAGGGTCCTTGGCTGTGTAGGAGGTGACCTGGTAGCCCACTGGCACATCCTCCATCACTTCCACTTTCTTGACCGGGGGCACGAAGATGGGGGGCTCGTTCACATCCCTGACCACCACCAAGACACTGGCCGTGGCAGGCTTCAGGGGCACGGAGAAGGGGACCTCGTTCTCCACCGCCACCACAAGGTGGTACTGCTGCTGGGTCTCGTAATCCAGGCCCTGGGGGAGGGAAAGGAGCTGGGTAGTGCCAGAAGGGAGGTGGCCGGTCCTGGGGTGGCCGTGTGAGACTGGTACCCACCTTGGCAGTTTTCAGGAGCCCATCGTTGTTTTTGGGGTCAGTGGTGATGCTGAAGTCACCCATCGGGTCCCCACTCTGGATGCGGTAGATGGCCTTCCAGGCCGGGGAGTCTGGCATGTCTTGGTCTGTCACGTGCAGCCGGGCCACCAACACCCCAGGCTCATTCTCATTCACTGACCCCTCGTACTGCAAGAGCAGGGACAGTGATGGTCACCCCTGTGGCCTCAAGCACCCTGTGTGGGGGCTTGTGCCACGATGCCCAGGGAGAGCAGCGGCTGTGGGACCGGGGGGTACCATGTTGGGGTCGAAGACAGGAGGGTTGTCATTGGTGTCAGTGACTTTGATGATGGCAGTGGCAGTGTTGGTCAGGCCAAAGCCCTCCTGGTCTGCAGCCTGGATGATCAGTGTGTAGTTGGGAGTGGTCTGCAGGGCAAAATGACACAGGTTAGGGCAGGGGTGGGGGCCAGGATGATCCCCTCCTCTGGGTATTGCCTGCCTGCACCTCCACCCTTCTTTGGCTTCACTGTTCCCTGTTGGCACAGATGCAGTCGACGTCCCCACTGCCCACCCGAGGGGCTGGCACGCGCCTGCTCCTGGGGCTTAGCAGGACTGGGAGTCCCTGTGATGGCACTGCACCCACTCTGTGGCTCAGCAGTGCTGGGGGTCCCTGCAGTGTCCCTAGCACAGCCCCTGATGGGCTCAGGGCTGCAGATACCCCCAGAGCTGGGGATGGTGACCCAGGGATGGCAAGTCCCTGAACTGGACGCACCCCAGGATTTCAACATCCCCAGTCTCCCCTTGCTTGGCATGTCCCTCTGCAGAGGTGCTGCAGGTTCCCCTGGGACATGGTGAGGGCACCCACCTCCCGGTCCAGCCCCGTGCCAATGACGCTAATGATGCCCTTCTCGGGGTTGATGGTGAACATCTTCTGCCCGCCCTTGGGCTCCTCACTGAGGATGGAGTAGCTGATAATGCCGTTGTTCACGTTCACCGCATCGTCTGCATCCGTGGCATTCACGGTCATCACGGATGTGCCTGGACATCGAGACAAGCCGAGGAGATTTTACTCATGGGACAGAACCCACTGGACACCCTGGAACTGCCCCTGCTCGGGGCTCTGTGTGGTCTCAGCTCAGAGTCCCCCACGCACCCGGCTTGGCGTTCTCCTCGATGTAGCCAACAAAGACTTGCTGGGTAAAGACAGGCCGGTTGTCATTCTGGTCAGTGACGGTGATGATGATCTCCATGGGGTCCTCCACGGGCTGCCCATTGGCTGACACGGCATGGGAGTAGAGCTGCAAGAATACAGTCAGCCTGCGTGCAGCCCTCAGGACCGTCCCCCCCTGCTGCAGGTCCCCACTCACTCACTATGTACTTATCCTTCTCCTCCCGGTCCAGAGGCTTTGTCACCTCCAGCCATCCTGTCTCCCGCTCGATGATGAAGACACCCACAGGGATGGTGTCTGCTCCCTGCCCTGTAATGCTGTAGAAAACCTTGGTCTCCTTGTCCTTGTTGGATTTGATCTGGCAGTGAGATGGGAAGATGGGGTTGAGAAGGGTTCTGGTGCTCTCCCATTCCCACACCCTGTCCCCTCGGGGCCCTGTACCTGCACCAGCTTCTTGGGGAAGGGCCCCCGCTCGTTTTCGGGGCAGTTGATGGGGGGAATGACCCAGTCCCTCTTCTGCCGCCGGAGGCCGTGTCTGTGCTCCGGGAAGGTCAGCACGTCGGGTGCTGTGTCCTGCAGGGAGAATGGCTCTGCTCAGTGCCAGCACCTTGCTGAGCCCTCTGCACCGGGGAGAGGGGCTGCCATGACCCCAGCGATTGGGTCTGTGCTTTACCTGCTGCATCTGGTTGTGGTGTCGGTGGTGCTGGTGCCACTGCCGGCGCAGGGTCACCTTGGCCGAGTGCCTCTTGCCTGCAGTGTCCCACGTGTGCACGGTGAAGGTGATCTCCCGCCGCTGGAGCTGCAGGGGCCGGGCCGCAGAAACGACGCCATTGCGGCTCACCTTGAAGCGTGTGTCGTCCGGGAGGAAGGCGGCCCGGTGCGGCTCTCCACAGTCCACAAAGCTCACTGGGGACAGGGCAGCGGGTGGGCAGGGTGTCCCGGCGACATGGGCACACATGGCATGGCCACAGCTCAGGGGCCCAGGGGGGACTGTGGGGTCACAGGGGGCAGCAGGGATGCTCCACACACACCCTGCCAGGATCCTGTCCTGGGCATGGCACATGGGGCATCCCTGCCCTGGCTTTGGTCCAAGACTGGGCGCTGCACAACCAGCAGTGCCATAGGATCCCAGCCAGACAGTGACAATAGGGCAAGTGGCACTTGGTACAGCATGTCCCTGTCCCCAGCACCGTGTACGGCACGGCACCACACATGGCACATCCCCACACATGGCACATGGCACACCCCCATGCAGGTGTACCCTGTGGCACAGCATGTCTCCGGGTGTGGCATGTCACCACCACCATGCCTGAGGCAGAGGGTGCCACTGCTCTGGCTGCTTTTCCAATAAAAACAAGGGCACAGTTGCTCACCTGCGCTGGCACCCAGTGCCCCAGCAGACCAGGCACTGCAGGTGGGGTACAGTGACCTACGAGGGTCATGTGGCTGGGCACTGTGACCACACATCTGCAGCAGAGACAGCCCAGGATGTGTCGTGCTGTGGGATTGGGACGTCAACCTCTGAGCAAGAAGGTGCTACCCCCAGGGCACC
This sequence comes from Neopelma chrysocephalum, assembly GCF_003984885.1. NCBI lineage: Eukaryota > Metazoa > Chordata > Aves > Passeriformes > Pipridae > Neopelma > Neopelma chrysocephalum. The sequence goes on from NW_020897727.1 coordinate 5,608,779, forward strand.
TCTGGCATTTGGTGCACCCAGCCTGCCCAGGTACCCTCTAGGACCCCCAACCCCAGGCACAGCAGGCACCTGCCACACACCGGGGCAGGCGAGGTCCCAGTGTCACCAGCTTGGCACCACACTGGGTGTGGCACAAGCCAGGCCAGCAGGCAGCGGTGGTCAGCCGGCATCACATGAACCGGGGCCGCGCAGCCGCAGCTCCTGAACAAACACCCTTTGTCTGGAGAGGGTTGTTAGAGCCGCCTCCCGCAGCCAGCGCGGCTGCCATCCCCCGGCGTGACCCGCCGTGGGAAGGGGATGTGCCCAGGGTGGGTGGAAGGCACCGGTGGGGGTGACATCAGTCCACGTGCAGCTCAGGAATTCGAGGGTGGCTGTGGGATGGAGGGGGAGTGATCACTGCCCCCCTGCCCACTACGGTGCCCTCGACCCAGCCCATGGGAACCTGCAGGCGCGATGCCAGCCCTGCTCAGCCCCACGGCGGGACCCCCGGCCAAGGCTGGGGGCTGGAGGAGCCGGTGGGGCCGGCTGGGCAGGAACGTGCCAGGGCAGGCCGGGTGCTGCCGTGGTGGGGAACAGGAGGCACTCGGCACCCACGGGCACAGGCACAGTGCCTGGCTCTAGGCCCTGGCATGGTGTTGGGTGGGTGCAGCAAGGGGCAGCGTGAGGCCCCCAGCCCTACACTGGGTGCAATGAGTGCGCAGTGCTCGACCCCCACTGGATTCAACGAGAGTTGGGTGCTCAGTGCCTGCTCCCCCTTTCCCACTCCCCCCTCTCCTGCTCCCTCCCTTCCCACCTGGCCATGCACAACCTGTTTTTCCAGTTTGGCTGAAGGAGAGTCGTCCCCAGCCGTCCTCAGCCCTCCCTTCCCCGAGGCTGGGAGCCCGGGGGCCCCTCTCCTTTCTGGGAATGATGGGGTGGGAGGAGAGGAGGCCTCAGAGGGTCCCACAGTGGGATCCCCCCCCACTTTCCATCTGTCTCCCCCCACTCCCCCACAAGGAGCTGGGACAACCAGACTCTGGCATGACCAGGCTGCCAAACAGGGTGTGGACCTGAGATCCCACACAGGGGACCAGGGTAGCCCCCCAAACCCACCCCTGTGGGGTCTTGACAGGGCTGGACATGGGCAGAGCCAGGTGCCATCACCCCTGCAATGCCACCACTAGCGGTGCCAACACCCCAGCAGTGCCAGGGCGGGGGGGCTCACCCCGGGGTGAAGGTGCTGCGGGTGGCACGTCCCATGACTGACGTCACCCTAGTTTCGCTGTGACTTCAGACTCTCGAGGTTTCCCCACCCAGGGCTGACGGGGACAATCCCAGCCCCCGCCACGTCCCCACCACACCTGAGCCCCCAGACCCACGGAGCAGAGCCCCGGGGAGGCCGCAGCCCCCGCACAGGTGTTTCGCCGCCCCGGCGCCGCGCGGGGCCTGTCTGGACCTGTTGGAGGGAAAACACCGCGCTCAACTCATCAGGCTAATTACAGGCCAGCTCCTCAGCCTGGCCGAGGGCTTTGAGCTGCTGTGTAGCACGGCATGGCCCGACACCCACCAGGCTTGGCCACCCCATGGCTGGCATCACCATGGCACAGCCAGGAATCACTGGGTGACACACGGCCCCCACGGGCAGACGGCCGTTTCCTTCCTCCCACGCCCTGTCTGTGCCAGGAACCGAGAACTGAAAGTGCTGGTGCAAGAACATGGGATACCCAGGAGGTCTCTGTGCCACAGGGCTGCCCCGTCACCCTGGTATCAGGCACAGCCCTGATGGACATCGGTTTCTGCGCAGGCGACTCTGTTAATGATCAACCACAAAGCCAACAAATGCAATTCCTGGGGTGTGGGGCAGGGTTTGGCTCCTGGCTCACCCAGACAAAGCCTTTCTGGAACCAAGGGTGTTTGAGAGCCCCTGGCACAGTGCTGGGTGCTCAGTACCCTTCAGCTCTGTGCCCACCTCAACCACCCTGGCACACCACCGTCAGCCATGAACTGGCGCAGATGGCAATGGCCCAACTGCTGTGCAGCCCTAGTACCCACAGAGCTCCTTTTGGGGATCCCAAAGTGGCAGCAGGCCCCCAGTACTTGCTTCTCTGGGTGCACCTCTCCCCAGTGCCCCCACCACACTGGGACAGGACTTTGGTGCCAGCACAGTGGGACACCAATGTTCCCAAAACCTGAGAAGCCCATCCCAGTGCCCGTCCCAGTGCCCATCCCCCTGCCAAGAGCCGCCCTGGGGGGCTGCACTGGGAGGCCAAAGGGGAGTTTGCCCCGGTGAACCCTGGGTGCCAGGTGAGGCGTGGGGCAGGATGGGTGCCTGTGCACCCACACCCCAATCTGCCAGCCCCGACAGGTCTCCGGCGCCTGAGTCAGCGCCGCCTACGCCGGCGCACCCCGGGGAGCGGCACCCACTGCCCCGTGCCACGATGCCGTCCCGTCCTGCAGGACCACCAGTGCCCATACTGGGGCCACTGGTGGCCTCATTGCGGCCCCACCTCTGTGTGTGGACACAGCACCACAGCTCTGTCCCCAATGTCACCTGCCACCACAGCAAGCCTGTCCCCCCCCACCACCATGGCACCATCCCCACTGTCATGGAACTGCCCCCATGGCACCATCCCCACTGCCACAGCACTGTCCCCACGGAACTGGGCAGAGCATCTCCCCATGCTCACCCAAGAACCACTCAGGCACAGAGCCACGGCTTCGTGTCCTCCATTGCCCACTCCTGTCCAACACACCCACCCCATCCCCGTGGTCCCGTCCCCATCCCCACGGTCCCATCCCCGTCCCCACGGTCCTGTCCACATTCCCACAGCCTCCCTGTCCCTCAGAGCCACGCATCCCCATGTCCTTACCTCGTCCCAGGGCCCGTCCTGCTGCCACGCTGTCCCGCGGTACGGTCAGGGCGAAGGTCTCGGCGGTGAAGCCAGGCTGGCATGGCGTTGCCCGCTGGCACAGCCGGTGCCCGCTCTGCCCAGAGTGAGACGTTAACATCGGGCAGGGTTCCAGGCAGGGTCCCGCTGCCCGGGGAGGGTCTTGGCGGGGTCCCGGGCAGGGTCCTGCCGCCCCATCCCGTGGCTCACCTGGAGCAGGAGGAGGAGGAGGAGGCAGAGCGGGGCCGGGCAGCCCGCCCGCCGCCCCATGGCTGGTGCCGGTGCCAGTGCCGGTGCCGGTGCCGGTGCCGGTGCCGTGCCGGTGGGTGCCGGAGGGATCGGGCGCTGCTGCTGCAGAGCCGCAGGTGCGTCGGGTCCCAACCGATCCCGATCCCGCCCCGCAGGTCCTGGTCCCCCCCGGGAACCGCCCCGTCCCGCCCCGATGGGAGGCGGTACTGTCCCGCCTGTACGCGGGAACCCGGTACTCCCGGGACCCTGGACCCTCGCGCCCCCGGGATCCCGATACCCCCAACACCCTTCACGGTACTACCACTCACCAGTACCGTGGTACTCCCGATACCCCTTCAGCCCCTGGTACCCCCAGTACCTCACCAGCCCCCAGTATCCCCAATACCCCTGATGCTCTGCATGTCCTGGGTACCCCCGGACCCCCCCCAACCCCAATACTCTCAGCACCCAGCCCAGGCTCTCCGTGGGTGCCCATCCAGGACTGCGGTAGCAGGGGCTGTCGGTGGGTGACAGGAGTCAGGAGCACCCCAGGGTGTCCCCACACCATGGCCCCACAGGTCCCAGCTCCGCAGGTGAGCAAACATTGTACCCAGGGAGTCCCCGATGCAGCAAGGGCCCTTTGGGGTGCCGCAGCCCCCTGCCTTCTCCTTCACCTCTCTGGCCCCAGACACAGCATGGCCAGGGCTGACCCCACAGCACGGCCCCAGGGATGTTTGGTGCCACCAGCTGCCCCCACCTATGGTTCCTAGGGGCTGAGCCTGGAGCCAGTGGGAGAACCCCAGGGCTGAGGGTCCTGCTGGGGGCTGGGGGCTGCCATGCCCACCCATGCCAGCACCCTTGGGCACTCTAGGGTGACAACCTGGGGGGTTGCCGGCCTCCAGCTGCCCCAGCATGGGGGGGATTGCCAGGGCGGGAGGAATTTGGCACCAGCAATGCCCTGGAGCACAGGGTGGGGGGTCAGTGTCCTGCCCCTGCCCACCAGCACCCCATAGAGACAAGGACACCCTGGGGGGCAACAGGCAGTGCCCCTGCATAGGTGATGCTGCTGCTGTGCTGTGGGACCCACACTGGGGTGGGCAAGGGGGGACAGGTCTAGGGGGGGGTCACTGAGGGGCTGGGGTCAGCGCTGACCCCCAGGGCACAAAGTAACACAGAACCTGAAGCGTCTAAAAAAACCAAATCCTTTATTAAAACTGACCCAGCTGCCATCCCCTCATCTGCAGCATCACACGCTGTCATTCCATACCTTAAAAAATAGATAATAACCACAAAAACGCGGGCAAGGAGGCGAGGGGGCTGCGCTGGGGGGGAGGGCATGGCTGGGGGGGATCCCCCAAGGCACAAGCAGCGATAAGGCAGGGGGCAGCGGGGCAGGGGTCCCTAATCGTCCTCCTCCCCGCCACCATAGAGCTCAGCCAGCTTGCGGAAGCGGCTGCCCCAGTCGTTGAGGTAGTCATAGTCCTGGTCTTCATCGGAGTTGGAGGAGTTGAGGGAGCTGAGTGAGGTGGCCTCCGAGCCACTGCCCTCATAGTCGAACACCAGCAGCGAGTCGTAGGGGGGAGCTGTGGGGTCCGTGTCGGCCGCCTTCAGGTTCTGGGAGGGGCAGAGGAGTCAGAGCTTTTCACCCCTGAGCTGGTGTAGATGTGGGTATCACCCCCCGGGCCCAAACTCCAGACTCACCTCCTCGATGAAGGTGCCGATGTCATCAGGGTCGGCGGGTCGGGGTCGGTACTGAGGGGCTGGCAGGAGGGTGGGAGCCACGTCATTGCGGATCACCTCGGGACGGGCATCCAAACCCCGGTGCAGCTGCCGCAGGTCGTAGTCCTGGAGACACACACACATGGAGAGAGTCAGGGTCAGGCTGCCCCCACTATCACTAGGCCCCACAAACTCCCCACACCTACCTGGTCCTCCTCGCCACCACCCTCCTCCCCATAGTAGAAGATGTTGTCCCGTGTGTCATCCTCAGGCAGCAGCAGAGGCTCCTTTGTCACCTTCCTCCTCCTCACGAAGAGCAGCAGCAGCAGCAGGATGACTGGAGGGGAGCAGAGGTGTCAGCAGGGATGAGTGTCGCCCACTGTGCCCAATGCTGAGGACATCCCCACAGCCCCAGGACCCCCGGGACTCCCACTCACGCAGCAGGGCCAGCAGCGCGCCCAGGGCTGCGAGGACGAAGGGCAGGGCGGTGACGGGCTGGGGTCTCTGGGGGCAGCCCTGCGCTGGCCCCTCACAGGCACAGACCCGCGCGGTGACCACGGTCACCTGGGCCCTGCCCGGCCGGTCCAGCAGCCGCAGGTACACACTGTAGGTGTCTGGCTCCAGCGCTGCCACCAGCCGCAGGGTCACCGTGTCACCTGTGGGAGACAAGGGGGCTTGTGGGGGACTCACTGGGAGCACAAATGTGGCACGGCTGCCTCTGTCAAGGACCCCCTACGTTACCTTTGGAGCCCTCATGTTACCTGTTTCACCCACCTCCACGGCCCAGCTGTCCCCCGAGCCGTGGGTGAGCTCGGCGCGGAAGGGGCCGGTGTTGGGAGGCAGGTCCCTGTCGGTGACAGTGAGGACCTGGGGCTCAGGGCTGCGCTGGCACACAGTGATGTCCCGCGGCTCGGCCTCGGGGCCGTTGTCGTTCACATCGAGCAAGGTGAGGAGCAGTGTCCCTGTGCCCGTGGCTGGTGGTGAGCCTGGAGGGGGGATGATGCTGCAGGGGGGACCCCAAAACCAGGACCCTCATGGGGACATGGGTGACTGAGCAGGGGTCAGTCAGACCTCAAATCAGGATCCTCACAGGGATGGGGATGCCTCAAGCAGGGGTGGGGACAGAAGAGAGTGATGCTGGAGGGAGGACCCCCAAAATCAGGATTCTCGCAGGAATGTGGATACCCCAAGCAGGGGTGGGGACAGAGGGGAGCCCCAAAACCAAGATTCTCACGGGGACAGGGATACTCCAGGCAAGGGTAGGGACAGTGGAGAGCAATGCTGAAGGGGAAAGTCCCAAACCCAAGATCCTCATGGGGCCACAGATGCCCCGGGCAGGGGTGGGGCCAGGCAACATTGCTCCATGCTGGAGGCTGGGATGTATTTCCCAGCAATGGCAGCACATGCCCCTCACGTGGGAGAGGGAACAAGGGCCCTTTCATGTCCCTCACCATCATCCACGGCCAGCAGCACAGCCATGTAAGTGCTGTTCTTCGTGAAGGGGGACTCGCGGTCCAGGTGGTCCCGTGCTGTCACCAGGCCATTGTCGGGGTGCACGGCCAGCCACCCCGCTGGGTCATGTCCCACCAGATACCTGGGAGGGCACAGGGGAGCTGGTGCCGTGGCAGGGGGCAGCAGAGACCCTCCATACCTCGACTCAGATCCTGTCCCCACTCACTTGATCCTCTGCCCCTGTGCCTTGTCAGGGTCCTGGGCTGTGCAGGAGGTGAGGGTCTGCCCCGGCGGCACATCCTCTGACACCGTGGCCAGCTGCACCGGTGGCACAAACACCGGTGCCTCATTGACGTCCTCCACAGTGACCATGACTGTGGCGGTGGCCATCGGCAGCTTCACGACGAAGGGGACCTCGTTGGCCACTGCCACGTGGAGCACGAACTGCTGCTTTGCCTCGTAGTCCAGACCCTGGGAGAGGGGGGAACAGAGGCAGTGAGAGGGGGGCAGGCAGGACCCCGCTGTGGGTAGCAATGGGGTGACACAGTGGTGACACAGACCTTGGCAGTGCGGAGGATGCCCTCATTGGTGACAGGGTCGGTGGCAATGGCAAAGGCACCCCCGTCGTTGCCACGCAGGATGGAGTAGATGGCTCTCCACGCCGGTGTGCCAGGCTCGTCCAGGTCGGTGACAGCCAGCCGGGCCACCTCCCGCCCGGCCACGTTCTCCGGCACAGCTGCCTCGTACTGCGGGTCAGGGCCATTGTCAGCACCACAGCCTGGAGGGCACTGGGGAGGGTCCCACCCGGTGGGGGGGCCAACATTTACCGTTTTGGGGTCGAACTCAGGGGCGTTGTCATTGATGTCGGCGATCTCAATGACAGCCAGCGCCGTGGTGGTCAGTCCCTCGCCATCCAGGTCGGCCGCCTGCACTGTCAGTGTGTACTCCCGCACACGCTGCCGGGGATGGAGAGACAGACAGACACCCCGTCAGCCCCCTGCCTGGGGCTGGGACCCCTACCCTGCAGTGCCACAGAACACACCTCCCGGTCGAGGCCACTGGCGATGACGCTGAGGGTGCCGGTGCCCCGGTTGACAGTGAACATTTGGGGATGGGGCTCCCGTGGCTCCTGGCTCAGGATGGAGTAGGCAATGACACCATTGTAGGTTTCCACTGCATCATCCGCATCCGTGGCTGTCACCTGCATCACGGAAGTGCCTGGGGATGGGGATGTCTCGGTGAGTGGGGTGTGGGGGGACGGTCCCAGGGCTGTCCCTGAGGGATGTGGCTGGTAGGATGCAGAGCTCCCCCAAGGCTCAGGGTCCTACCCGGCAGAGCTCCCTCCAGCACAGAGCCCCTGAACACCTCCTGCGTGAACTGGGGCTTGTTGTCGTTCTGGTCCGTCACCGTCACAATGATCTCCATCGGCTCCTCCACTGGCTTCCCATTCTCAGACACGGCGTGGGAGAAGAGCTGTGGGGCAGGGGGGTGAGTAGGGGATCTGGCACGGTACTCTGACACCCCCCAGCGCACCCCAGCAGGGACCTACGTGGTACTTGTCGATGTGCTCACGGTCCAGCGGCTGCGTCACCTTCATCCAGCCTGACTCCTTCTCAATGGTGAAGATGCCCTCGGGGGGGGCATCCGCTCCCTGCCCTGTGATGCTGTAGAAGATCTTGGTGTCTCTGTCCCGGTTGGATTTGATCTGGGAGGACACACGGGGAGGGGGTCAGTACCCCCCACCACATCACACCCTGCCCCAATGCAGTGGGCATGGACATCCCAGCACCCACCTCTGTGCCCAGACCTCCAGCTCAGATCGACCCCCTCTTACCTGAACCAGTTTTTTGGGGAAGGGGCCCCTCTCGTTTTCAGGAACCTTGATGGGGGGGATCACCCAGTCCCTCTTCTGCCTCCTGAGAGCAGCGTGAGCCCCGGGGAGCTCCTGTGGGATGGGGGTGAGTGAGGGCACAGCTTGCTGGGGGGCCAGGGGATGGGGAACACAACAGGGCAGGATTACCTGGGGGGAGCGCCTGCTCTGCATGGGAACTGGAACAGGGTCCGGCTGGCCGGCGTCATCCCAGGGGGAATCAGCATCTGGGAGGGGTACGGCGAGTGCTCTGCCCACCCTCGGCAGTTGCATGGGGCCCGTGTCCTCCTGCACCCCAACATTGCACTCCTCGGTCCCGCACGGCCCCGTGCAGCCTCCGGAGCTCCCTGCGAGGGTGGAGGGTCAAGAGGCTGGGAGGGGACCTATCCCCCAGCACTCCCAGGCAGCAACCACCAGCTCCAGGACTCGCAATGCCCCAGAGTCCCGAGGCAGAATGGGGCAGGGGACAGTGGGAGTGGGGCAGGGGACAGTGGAAGCGGGGTAAGGGACGCCGGGAGCCGTACGGGAGTGCAGTGGGGGAGTGCAGTGGAAGTTTCGGTGGAAGTTTCGGCTTTGTTTCACAGATGATGGGAAATTCCTGGGCGGGCAGAGCCCTGCCCCAGTCCCCTCCCGGTGATGTGTCACCCCCCTAGGGGCTCCCAACCCCCCGTGGCCAGGACATTGGGCTCTGAATCTCCCTCCCCCCCTCCCACGCTGCATCCCCCGTGCTGGACACGGCCCTGACTCCGCACCCCCCCGGGGCCAGGATTAGGGGATTAGCGGAGCTGAGCCAGCTCTGGGCGGCCGAGCGGCTCGGGGGGGTCGGGCAGCGGGGCTGAGGGGGCTGCGGGAAGCATGGAATGAGGCAGGGAGAGCTGTGCTCCACGGCTGCCTCACACCGGGCAGGCAGCGAGCCCGGGGGCTCAGCGGCCGAGCCCCGAGGGCAGTGCCGGGGCCCCTCCCAGCCGCGATGGACGCGGTAAGGGGGGCTGGAGGGACCTCATTCACCCTGGGAAACAGGTCTGGGGAACAAGGAGCCCGGGGAAGCCCCCAGCCCCGGCCGTGGGGAGCCCTCAGTCCTCATCTGTGCCACACGTCACTTCTCCCCACCGAAGGGCCAGGCGGCACAGGGGGTAACCCCACCGTGCCCCCGGGGTCCCTCCTTGCAGAGCCCACATGGCACCGCGCCCGCTGGGTGCCGAGGCGGAGCCCTACGGTTGGTGCCTGGGCCATGTGCTGCCCACGGAGGGGGGTCGCAGTGGCATGGCCAGACCCCAGCCCCTGCCCACGGCGGGGGCCTGGCAGTGCCCAGCTCCGTTCCTGGCAGGCTCAGCCGATGGAAGCGAGATGAGAAGCGGGATGTGGTAGCGGAGGTCGAGGCCTCTCCCTGGCACTTACCGCCAAGGAGAGCTTTTAGTGCCCCCCCGGCCATTAGCTGAGCGCTGGCTCCGGCCGCGTTCCCAGGCAGCCCCAGTCCCCCAGGAGCCTCCAAGCGAAGAGGGCAACAGGCCCAGGCCAAGCGCCAGCACCGGGCCAAGAGCTGGCAGGGAGACCCTGCCCAGCTTCGGCCCCTACCCAGCCCTGAGTCCCTGTGCCAGCTCGGGCCCCTGCACGGCCTCGGGCCAGCTGGACCCCGCACGCTGTTGCCGGAGAAGGGTAGCCCCGAGGCCATCCCGATGGCCAGCGCGGCGCTGGGCACCCACCCTGCGGAGACCCACCCCTGCTGCCGGCGGGTGCCCCATGGCTGGGCCAGAGGCGTCGGCATCGCCGCCACCAGCCCCGTGGGGCCAGACAGGCATCACCAGTCCCACAGGGCACCGCCAGCCCCATGGCCAAGTCCCACAGCCCGAGGAGGGGGGCATTGCCCTATAGCGAGCCCCACGGCCCGGAGGGCCACAGCCCTAGAGCGCAGGAGCCCAGCCGGCCCCATGGCGGAGTCCCACACCCAGGGACCCCCGCCAGTCCCACACCGGGTTCTCCTGCCAATCCCACACCCGAGGTAGTGCGAGGTCCCCGCGAAAAGCAGCGGCTCCACGGCCGGGGGCAAAGTGGGCCCGATCCCGGCAGCAAGGGGGGCCCTGCCGCCCCCACAGCGCCCGTAGCCCCGATCCCGGCCCCGATCGGGGCCCCAGCCCGTCCTCGGATAGCCCCGGGGGTTCCGGTGCCGCCGCGCCCCGACGGTGCGGTTACCTGGTGCGGAGAACAGCTCGCGGCGCAGCCCCGGGGGGGCGCACGGCGGGGCCGGGGAGGGGGCGGCTGCCGGCAAGAGCGGGGGGAGGAGGAAAAGGATGAAGATGGAGAGCGGGCAGAGCCCGGAGCGCGGCCCCCGCATGGCCCGTCCGCTGCTTCTGCCGCCGCCGCCGCTCCGGTCGCCGCCCGCCGCGTCCCGCCCCGTCCCGCCCAGGTGAGGCGGTGGCCGCGCAGGTACCGCCCCGCCCCGCCCCGGAGACCGGCCCCAGCACCCTCCGGGCATCCCCCGGCAATCCCCGGGACCCCTCCATTATTCGCGGGACCCTCCGGCTACCTCCCGTTACCTCCCCGCCACTACTAGCAATCCCCGTTACACCTCTCTGGAAACCTCTGGCAACCCCTGATACAACATGGCACCCCCCGTTACCACCCGGGCACCCTTTCGGCAAGCTCCGGTACCACCCGGGCATCGCCGGTACCCCCTGGAAGTCCCTGGCAATCCCCGGTACCCTCCTTTATCCCGGGCACCCCCCAATACCCCTCGGGCACTGGCTGGTACTCCCCTGAGACCCCCTGGCAACCTTCGGTACCACCCAGGCACCCTCAGCATCTCCCGGGAACCCTCGGGCACCACTTGGTAGCCTCTTGGAAGCTCTCGGCAACCCTGGACAATCCGCGATAACCCCCCACCCCGTTAAGCCCCGGTCACGCCCCGTTACCCCTTGGGGACGCCCCCGGCACCCCTGGGGCACCCATCGGTATCCCCCTGGAAACCCCCGGTAGACCCGAACAACCTTCGGGCACTGCTCGGTACCGGTCAAGCAGCCTCCTGTATCTTCATGCCACCCCCTGGTGCCCCCAGCCCCTCTGCACGGCCCCAAGGACACGCCCGGGCATCCTGGTATCTCTGAGTACCTTCCTGTTACCACCGTGCATCCCTCCAGGTGCCCCCATGAACCCCGGAACCCTTGACCTCCCACCACCACCCCCTGCAGGAACCCCCCAGGGCACTGTCCCTCGGGGGCCACAGGACCCCCCCCACTCCAGCAGGGTTGGGGTGCAGACATGGTCCCCCCCCGGGGGTCCCAGTGCAGGCCTGGGGGTCCTGTGCAGCCATAGGCGGCAGAGGGGGAGGAGGCACCGGGATTAGCAGGAGGAGATCGGGGGGGGGG